>NW_027533089.1:4034240-4148722 GCF_008692635.1 Crocuta crocuta | reverse complement strand
AAAGACTAATGTGCTTTCTTTCACTATATATTATCTTTCATATCCTAGAAATATACATAAATGTATTCATACAGGGAATAGCCTTTTTTTTTTTTGCTGTAGCTCCTTTCACTTGTTACAGCTGAGATGCATCTGTGTTGTTACATTTATAGATAATTTATTCCTTTTTATTACTGAGGAGACTTACATTATACGGATATTCAACAATCTGTTTATCATTTTCTTATTGATGGACATTTGCTTTATATGTTTTCCCAAGTGATTGTATCTATTGTTTCATATCTTCCCCAAGACTTAATTTGGTCAGTCTTCTTAGAATCAGCCATTTTATTGGATAGGTAATAGTATCTCATTGTGGTTTTAATTTGGATTTTCCTGGTAACTAATGAGGTTGAGTATCTCTTCCTATGCTTTTCCATATATATTCTCTGGCGAAGTGTCTCTTCAAATCTTTTTTTTTCTTTTTTCTTTGCTTTATTTTTTGTTTTCTTATTAAGTTGAAAATGCTTCATGTATATTCCTGATCAAAAGAGCCAGATTACAGAAAAAAATATAACTTCCTGGGTTCACAACAATGGGCCCTGCTAGCTTAAATTACTTAACTATTAGCTTATCTCTTATATTAAATTGCATGGTCCTTGAGTGCAGAAATTGCTCAGCTTGAAAAACAAAAAAAGAGGTTAGGACCTGGAACCAGCACAAGAGACATTTGTTAAATAAATGAAAAACATTAACAACTAACATTAAGAACAAAATATGCACAAAGCATTATGCTAAATATATTGTACAAAATAATCTAGTTATTTCTCACAACAACCCTGTGAAGGAGCTCCTCTGTTTCCATTTTGTACATGTGGAAAGTGAGGCTCAGAGAGAGATAAAAATAAGTTCCTAAGCTTTCCCTTCTATTAAAAGATAAATTTGATCCCAGGAATCTGACTCCAAAACATGATTATCCACTAAACAAAACTTATTCTGCACTAAGTGACTCACTTTTCTCAAGGATCATGAGCATCTCAGTTGAATGGTCTTCCTTTCTACCATACTGCCTGCTCATCATTTGTTACGAGTATTTAGTAGCCTCAGTTAGAGTAAGCTCTTTGTTTTCCTGCTTAAAAATGAACCTAGTGAGAAAAACAAACACTCATGAGAATACCTACCTACAAGCTACTTATACAAGGCTTAACAAATTGCCTTTCTTTGGTGAACCAGATTTCACAAGATAGATTGCTATGCTTTTCATTAGTATGAATTAAAACTTTTGTTTAGAAGCTATTGTCTCTTTTTGTTTTTAATTGGATGATTCTCACAGAGACTTAAAAGGCCAAATCCTCTAAACACTTCTGTTCTGAATCCTGTGGAAATTGGGTAATGTCCACCATCACACTGTCTTGCAGTGGATGTAAATGTCACAGCAAGGCCTTACTGAGTCCAGGGGTTGTGACTGGGTGGAGGGCCTGGATCTGAACTTGTCTCAGCACAAGACTTCACAGGAGTGAAAAAGCAGTAAGCCTGCTGGGGAAGATGGCTTTGCGGAATCTGACTGCTACCTAAAGGGAGTGAATGTAAATTGCCACGTTACCAAAGTAATTGAGGTTGTCTGACGGGAAGAGTATTGTACACAGCCACAGCACTGCTTTGTTCCTTTGGAAGTAACTTTGGAAAAAATGTGCATCTCGAAAGATAAAAAGAAACATGAGAAGGAGAGGTGAAGAACCAGCAGGATCCACAAAAAATTTTAAAGCCAACTGAGTTTAAATGTGTCGGATGGAATACGAATTAGATAAATGTCCTATTGTTCTATAGCAAATTCTAATAAAAAACATTATTTACTTTTCATGGTGAATTTTTGAGGCAGTATGCATTCTCATTACCTAGTAAATTGTGTAAAAATAAGACAAATTCAAATGCATGAAAGTAGTCTGTTGGCAATGTTGCTCCATTTCCTCATTTATTTTATTTGCTCACACATTCCTCTGTCCTGACAACGTTGACGAATTAAGATATGTATGGTTTCGCTTGTAGACTTATGAAGGCCATTTTAGTTAAAGCTTGGTTTTAAACATCCATCAACTGATAAACGGGTAAAGAAGCTGTGGTTTATACATACAATGCAACATTAGTTGGCAACGAGAAAGAATGAAATCCCGCCATTTGCAGCAATGTGGATGGAACTGGAGGGTATTATGCACAGTGAAATAAGTCAGTCAGAGAAAGACAGATACAATATGTTTCCACTCATATGTGGAACTTGAGAAACTTAATAGAAGACTGTGGGAGAAGGGAAGGGGAAAAATAGTTACAAACAGAGAGGGAGGCAAACCAGAAGAGACTCTTCAATATAGAGAACAAACTGAGGATTGTTGGGGGTGGGGTGGCAGGGGAGAAGGAAAATGGGTGATGTGCATTGAGGAGGGCATTTGTTGGGATGAGCACTGGGTGTTGTATGTACGCGATGATCCACAGAAATCTACCCCGAAACCAAGAGCACACTATATATACTGTATGTTAGCCAATTTGACAATATATTATATTAAAGAAAAATTATAAAATAAATAAATACATAAAAGATTGGGAATGAAATATTGGTTTTGCTTGTCGACTTATGAAGGCTATTTTACATACATAAAAGTCATGGAATGAGATATTGACCTGAAGCAGCTATAAATAGCTATTTACCGCTGGGTAAATAGACTTTTCCTTACNAACAAACTGAGGATTGTTGGGGGTGGGGTGGCAGGGGAGAAGGAAAATGGGTGATGTGCATTGAGGAGGGCACTTGTTGGGATGAGCACTGGGTGTTGTATGTAAGCGATGATCCACAGGAATCTACCCCGAAACCAAGAGCACACTATATATACTGTATGTTAGCCAATTTGACAATATATTATATTAAAGAAAAATTATAAAATAAATAAATACATAAAAGATTGGGAATGAAATATTGGTTTTGCTTGTCGACTTATGAAGGCCATTTTACATACATAAAAGTCATGGAATGAAATATTGACCTGAAGCAGCTATAAATAGCTATTTACCGCTGGGTAAATAGACTTTTCCTTACAGTCAATTATAATCTTTTACTTTCCATTGAAAGATCTTACATCTGCCTGTACCCTTAGGGCCTAGTGCAGTGTCACGCACCAGTAGGTGTTCTGGTCATGTGCATCATTGCTGTGGGGTGATTGTGGGGGTAACCATACACTAATCTACAGTCTTTGTTGACATTTAGGTGTTGATCCCACAAGTAATGATTACATGGGGCTAATGAAATTAGCTTGTTAAGGAAAATATTAGTCCTGATACTTGTTGAAGAGGGCAAGGTGGGCTTTATTTAAGGTGGGGAATATTGCTGTAGGTAAAGGCAATGGGGTCTTGCAGTGGGGGAGAGATTAAGTTCAACTTCCAATATAGCATGGGCAAGTGGGACCTGATAGCCAAGGAGCAGGGTAGAGGGTCAGTGGATGGAAAATTAGTGAGAGGAAACATCAGGCTAAGAAGAGCTTCTGGCTAAATCCATGTAACAAGATGCTTGCTGAAATCAGGCCTGGGTGATCAGGCATGACAGGGGGAAGATGGGGAAGGATAAGGAGTCTGTTTAGGTATCAAGGGTGATCAAATAGGGAGGCTGGGGATTCTCATTAAACTGACTTAGCAGAACTCTTGCTAAAATTGAACAATGCAGAGATAAACACCAAGGTACAAAAGTCAAGGCCTGTTTGTAAAAAACCTCAAGAGAGCCTGAGTAGAGTTTGGTCAATAAAAGAATCTTTATATTATTTATTCATTTTACCCATGTTGAATATTGACGGGAAAAATATAGATATTTAAAAATTATCAACTAAAAAACTTCTGTAATAAGGCATATATTTCTTCAGTTTGGGGAATATTCATAGCATAATGAGACTATGCTATAATATTTAGATTACAGCCACATGATGAATTTTAAATTCCAGAAAATAATAGAATCTACATAGGCATTTCATTCATATGGGCATACAAAGTATGAAGTAATTAATTAAAAAGCTTTTTTCTGGAAATGGAATGCTTTTCTGGAAGGAGCCAGAAGCTAGGTTATAAAAATAAAGAAAATAAAAAGATAGCACTCTAAATACAGAGTGAATAAAATTTTTAAATTTTAAGCAGGAAACAGGGCTTATACTGAAAATATTTCTTACCACACAAATTATTTAAAGTTCCCTAGACTTAACAACTTCATCATCCCTTCTTTAATATATTTAATCATGGAGCGGGTATTGACGCTTTCCTCAAAAATATCTCAGATTAGTCATTTCCTCTTCATACTCAGTGCCACTCAAAGTTTAGGGTTTTGTCACCACAGAAGCCTAATTAATAAAATGTCCTTCAGTGTGGTCTCCCTGCTTCAAGCTACCACTTAAAACAAAACAAAACAAAATGCAAGAAGAGTTCTTTGGACTTCTGCCATCCGGTTAAGTTTTAAAAAATTACTTACCCACCCATAAAGTTTCTGTCATTATAAGTAAAAAGTCTATAATGGTTCCTGTTGCCTTTAAAGATTGGAATGAAGGTGCATGAGAACTGGAGCTACATAGCCTATCATACTTTAAAACCCACTTCTCCGCCACAGGAATTTTTAATAAACCACCTGGATTGTGGTTTATTGAGTTAGAACGATCTTTCTTCCTCTCTTTCCAAAACAGATACGATGTGCTTTTAAGGAAAATCTTTTTCATAAAGACTTCACAGCCCAACATTCACACAACAACCTTTTTTTTTCTTTCCAGTTTCCACATTTATGTGATTGTATTCAAGGCATCATAATATGACTACAAACAACTTGCTCATTTAACAGTTCTCAGTGTAAGAAAGACAGGGACTTCTATACATGTCAGCTTCTCAAAATTTATTGGGCCAGGTGGGGTTGAGTTTGAATGATACCTACAAACAAACAGACCAAGACAAAGCAGAGGAGGAATTTATTTTTTTGGTTTGTCCTCAATAAAATTTAGGTATTTTCTTTTCTTTTTTTTTTTAATGTTTTATTTATTTCTGAGAGAGAGAAAGTGTGAACAAGGGAGGGTCAGAGAGAGAGGGAGACACAGAATCTGAAACAGGCTCCAGGCTCTGAGCTGGCTGTCAGCACAGAGCCCAATGCGGAACTCAAACCCATGAACTGTGAGATCATAACCTGAGCAGAAATCAGACGCTCAATTGACTGAGTCACCCAGGTGCCCCGAAATTTAGGTATTTTCTATTAGTTACCACAATCTTGAGTGAGACTATTTGAATAAAATGGTCAAATCCAAAAAGAAAAAAAAAAAAAGATAAAATCTTCATTATAAGTTTTGAGATGTAGTTAAAAGAATTTTCTGTTTTATAAGAAAAGAAAAAGCAGGATATTTTGGGGTGCCTGGTTAGCTCAGTCAGCTAAGTATCTGACTCTTGGTTTTGGCTCGTGTCATGATCTTGCAGTTTGTAAGTTCGAGCCCCATTATCTGAGGCACTGATAGTGCAGAACCCGATTGGGGCTCTCTCTCTCTCTGTCTCTGCTCCCCACCTCTCTCAAAATAAATAAATAAACTTAAGAACATTTTTTAAAAAGCAGAATATTTTATTGTGAATTTCACAAAAGACAAGGTAAAAAGTTCATTCTGCTTATTGATATTTTTATTCTTTAGACAATTTCTCTTTCTAAATACCCAAAGGCATAGATATCTCCTAAGTCATGAAGGTAGAAGGAAGGGAGATCTAAGGAATCCATACCATTGCTAGTTCTTGAGCTATTTTCTCATTTCTTATATCAAAGAGACAAAACATTATTTTAAAAATATTTGTTAGAAATACATGCATACCTCATTTTATTGCATTGCACTTTATTGCATTTTGTAGATAATGTGTTTTTTACAGGTTGAGGTTTGTGTCAACCTTGCATAGAGTAAGTCTACTGGCACCATTTTTCCAACAGTATTTGTTCACTTTGTGTCTCTGTACATTTCTACATGCCTCTTTAAATTACATTTTCGTAACTGTCACAATATTTCAAACTTTTTATTACTATTACCATTTGTTGTGCTGATCTATGATCAGCACTCTTTGACATTACTATTGTAATTGTTTTGGGGTGCCATGAACCACACCCATATAAGATGGCAAACTTAATAGGTAAATGTGTTTGTTCTGAATGCTGCACCAACCGGCCATTCACCTGTCTCTCTTTCTCTCCTGGAGACTCCATATTCCTGGAGAAAAAACAGTATTGAATTTAGGCTAGTTGATAACCCTACTATAGTCTCCAAGTGTTCAAATGAAAGGGTCACACGTCTCTCACTTTAATCAAAAGCTAGAAATGATTAAGCTTAGTGAGGAAGGCATGTTGAAAGCCAAGACAGGCTGAAAGCTAGGCCTCTTGACAGACAGCTCACCAAGTCGTGAATGCAAAAAGGAAAAATTCTTGGAAGAAATTAAAAGTGCTAATCCAGTGAACATGAATGATAAGAAAGCAAACTAGTCATTTTGGTGATATGGAGAAAGTTTTAGTAGCCTAGACAGAAGATCAAACCAGCCACAATGTTCCCTAAGCAGCAGCCTAATCTGGAGGAAGACGACCCTAGCTCTCTTCTTTCTAAGAAGGCTTTCTGAGAGAGGTGAGGGAGAAAAGTTTAAACTAACAGAGCTTGGTTCAAGAGGTTTAAAGAAAGAAGCCATCTTCATACCATAAAAGTTCAAGGTGAAGCAGCGAGTACTGATATAGAAGGCACAACAGGTTATCCAGAAAACTAGCTAAGATAATTAATGAAGATGGCTTACACTAAACAACAGATTTGCAATGTAGATGAAACAGCCTTGTATTGATAGAAGGTGCCATCTAGGACTCTCAGAGTTATAAAGGGAGAAGTCAGTGCTTGGCTCAAAGCTTCAAAGGACAGGGTGATTCTCCTGTTAGGGTCTAATACAGCTGGTGAATTTAAGTTGAAGCCAATGCTCATTTACCATTCTGAAAATCCTAGAATTATGAACATAATTAAGAATTATGCCAACTCTATTCGGCTTGTGCTCTCTAAATGGAACAACAAAGCCTGGATGATAGTACATCTGCTTACAATTTGGTTTACTGAGTATTTTAAGCCCACATTGGAGATGTCCTGCTCAGAAAAAAAAAAATGCTTTCAAAATTACTGCTCATTGATAATGCACCTCATCACCCAAGAACTCTAGTGGAGATAGACAGTAAGATTAATGTTATTTTCATGTCTGCTAACACAACATCAATATCCATTCTGCAGCCCATGGATCAGGAAGTCATTTCAACTTTCAAGTCTTTTTGTTTAGGGAGTACATTTTGGAAGGCTATAGCTGCCTTAGGTAGTGGTTCCTCTGATACATCTGGGAAAAGTAAATTGAAAACCTTCCAGAAAGGACTCATCGTTCCAGAGGAAACTAAGAACTTCATGATTCATGGGAAGATGTCAAAATATCAACACGAACAGAAGTCTGGAAGAGGTTGATTCTAACCCTCAGAGACGATTTAGGGGATTCGAGACTTCAGTGGAGGACATAACTGAAGATGTGGTAGAAACAGCAAGGGAAGGAAAGTTAGAAGTGGAGCCTGAAGATGGGACTGAATGGCTGCAATCTCATGATCAAACTTCCATAGACGAGAAATTGCTCCTTACAGATGAGTAAACAAAGTGGTTTCTTGAGATGGAATCTACTCCTGGTGCAGACGCTGTGAAGATTGCTGAAGTGACAACAGAGGATTTAGAATATGACATCAACCTATTTGATAAAGCAGCAACAGGGTTTGAGAGGATTGACTCCAATTGTGAAAGAAGTTTTACTGTGAGTAAAATGCTGTCAAACAGCATCCCATGTTACAGAGAAATTGTCCATGAAAGGAAGAATCAATTGACGCAGCAAATTTCACTGTTGTCTTATTTTAAGAAATTGCCACAGCCACCCTGCCTTCAGCAGCCACCTCCCTTGTCAGTCAGCAGCTGTCAACATGGAGGCAAGGTCCTCCACCAGCAAAAAGATTATGACTCGCTGAAAGTTCAGATGGCGGTTGATATTTTTTAGCAATAAAGTATTTTTTAATTAAGATACATACATTGCTTTTAAAGACATGGTACTATAGCACACCTAATAGACTACGGTATAGCATAAACATAACTTTTATATGCATTGGGAACCCAAACACTATTTTGACTTGTTTAATTGCAGTATTTGCTTTATTGTGGTGATCCAGAACCAAACCAGCAAAATCTCCAAGGTGTGCCTGTACTCTGATTAATGTAAGGAGGTTCTGCAATATAGTAATGAAATAGAATAAGAGAGATGTGACCTCTAGTCTTCATGGGTTGGTTATGAATCCAGTAGATATTAGTGACTATGGATTTAGTTCAGCTGCAGAGCCATTTACAATCAATAATCCCTAAATAGTATTTCCCCACTTACTTCCTAACACAATTATCAATAAGTCTGACCACTACATGTGAAATTTCCAGAACTTTTTGTGTCTTTTCTTATATGTGATAGATATTTTGGTATCACTAAGTACTGGGAAAAGTATGAAAGAAAGTACCCAAAAACCACTCAAAAATAAAAGAAATTAAGAGGAAGCAGAGGCTATCCAGGAAGCAGAAGGAAACTTCAAATAACCATTCTTTAAAAAGAAAATATACAGAAAATAGACACAAAAAGGCATGAATAAGAGAGTTTAGTTTTTAAACATTAAAAATTTTCCCAGTATTTTTGTTTACAAATTCAATGAGAATGTTGGATGATAAAACTGAAAAAAAAAAAGTTCCAGAAAATAAAATAAAAGAATGAACAAAGGGGCAGCATAGAAATTATATATCCATAATGTATATATTAATAAATATATTTAATTTAAATTTCATATTATTAACTAAACATAATTCTTTTTTGTTTCTCCTTTTGTGTGCTCACGTGTGTCCAAACTATAGAAGTTCAATATCCAAACCACAAGCGGTCCAGATAAAGAAAATAGGAAAAATGATCAAAAGGAACACGATAATATCAAGTAACTAGAAAAAAATGGAACTGAAGGATATGTGTGTCTAAAGTGAAAAAAAACTCTGCCCAAGTGCCTAGAACAGTAAATAAAATAAAACTAAGACATGTGACTACAGGATTTTGTAATTCCAGTAATAATAAGTTCCTTAAGGCTTTCTGAAACTCAGAATCTCATTTGAATTAAAGATAAATTTGCAAGCTATAAGAGAATGAAGTAATGTTTTATAAATTATGAATGAAATCATTTTTAAAAATTTTTTATATTTATTTACATTTGAGAGACACAGTAAGAGAGAGAGAGAAAATGTGTGAGCAGAGGAGGGGCAGTGGGAGAGAAAGACAGAATGTGAAGCAGGCCCCAGGCTCTGAACTGTCAGCACAGAGCCCACCAAGGGTCTCGAACCCACAAGCAGTGAGATCATGACCTAAGCTGAAGTCAGATGCTTAGACTGAGCCACCTAGGCACCCTTGAATGGAATCATTTTAAACATAGAATTCTATATCCAGCAAATCTGTTGATCAGATGTACATGCACAGCAAGTACTTTATGATGTGTTTCCCGTGTATCTTGAGGTAGGTGGGATAATAAATCCCTTAAAGATGTGCACATCTTAATACCTGGAACCTGTGAATGGTACTTTACATGGCAAAAGGAAATTAAGGTTATAGATAAAATATGTTTACTAATCAGCTAATCTTAAAATATGGAAATTATCCAGATGTGTCTAATGTAATCACAATGGTCCTTAAAAAATGAAAAGGTGGGCAGAAGAGGGTATGCATCAATGCAGTGTGAGAAGGACTCAACCCACCACTGCTGGCATTGAAGATGGAGGGGGTCACAAGCCAAGAACCGTACCAGCCTCTAGAAACTAGAACAGACAAAAGGGTTCACCCTTAAACCTTTAGGAAAGAATGCAGCCCTGTGCACACCTTGGACTTTAGCCCAATGTGATCTGAGTTGGTCAGACCTGTAATCTACATAACTGCAAGGTAATAATGTAATAAGACACTTTTAACAGAGCTATTATTTTGTGTGCCAAGATTTAAATAAAACTAAGCAAATCAGATAATGAAGCCATTATTAACTTCAAAAAAAAAAAAGCAAAAAGATGTGAAAGAAAGGACATGTAACAATAGTACATAACTTGAATAGAATCTACATGGCCATAATAATAATGAAAATGTTGTGAATAGATTTTTTCTAACAAGTATGGCACATCTATTATAGGAGAATTAAGGGAGAAGAAAGGGGAGACAATGTAAATGCTAAAGACTTCATTCCCTAGGAGGAAGTCAGTTGATGATATCTAAAATTTATGAATCAAGACACAGCAATACACATGTATTATTTGGAGAAACAAGTTAAAAAGTTACTTCGTGGCAGGGGGATGCAATTAGTAGACAGTGATTTTTTGTTATAACTTTTTAACACATTTTAACCTGTTAAACTATGTGCTTGTATTTATTGATTTAAAAAAATGAATTAAAAGGAGAAATTTGGGGCGTCTGGATGGCTGAGTCGGTTAAGCTTCTGGCTCTTGATTTCGGCTCAGGTCATGATCTCACAGTTGGTGGGTTCAGTGCTGACAGCATGGAGCCTGCTTGGGATTCTCTCTCTCCTCTCTCTCTGACTCCTTCTCCCCCCCACTCCCCACCTATCCCTTCTCTCTCAAAATAAATGAATAATATTTTTTTTAAAAAAAGAGAAAATTTATGGCAAGGAGTATGCTATAATATTAACACATTATCTATGAAAGACAACATTATAAGGAAAATTATGGGGAGCATCTGCTATCAGCTGGCCACATCCTCATTCCCTGCTTTTGTTGTCCCCATTGCACTTAGCCACAAGTGACACTGTAAACATTCTGCTTACCTATGTGTTAGTTGGTTTCCCAGCTTATCAGAATGTAACACCCATGGGGCACCTGGATGGCTCAGTTGGTTAAGCATCTGACTTCGGCTCAGGTCATGATCTTACAGTTTGTGGGTTCGAGCCCCGCATCGGGCTGTATGCTGACGGCTTGGAGCCTGGAGCCTGCTTTGGATTCTGTGCCTCCCTCTCTCTCCTCCTCCTCCCCTGCTAGCTCTCTGTTTCTCTCTCCCTCTCAAAAACAAACAAACATTAAAAAAAAAAAAAGAATGTAACACCCATGAGGAAGGCGATAGTATCTATTTTCATCACCTCTGTATCCCCAGAACCTAAAACAATGCTTGCTGGAAGAAATTCAGTACACAGAAATAAAGACATGAAATTTTTAGGACTTTGCAAGAATAAATGGACATTTATTACTTTAAATTCAGAAAAAGAGAGTAATTTCCATTTTAAAAAGAAAGAACAAAATGCTGTCTGGGAAAAAGGCAAGTGAAGTGGATTGAAGTGGTTTTGTCTTCTGCTCTGAGAGATCAGAGGAGTCAGAGCCAAGGACAGGGAGCTGGAAGACTGCAGGCCAGCCGGAGAGAGGCCGGGAGTTGAGCTATCGGAGGGTCAAGGAACCGAGATCAGAGTCTCGCTTTCAATTCCCACTTATCTAATTCAGTATAGGGTGAATGGAGCTGATGACATGATGGGCAAAGAGGAGACGCATGCCTGACTTTTTTCCCGTTAGCTATGCAAACTTAAGTCGATTAGTGAATGCTGTGTAAAGCATTTTTTTTCCTAGTCTCTAGTTCAGGAATGCACAAGTTAATTGATTGACTATCTCTGTTCATAGACTGACATCAGTGAAAACACTACTCACAGTTAACTTAAAACATCTAGTCCCCTGTCATTCTTACCTTCCCTCCTTTAGCTTCAACTGTTTGCTATCTCTGCTTGACTGTCTGTTTTCCCAGATTTACTCCACAGATTTATACACAGCGAGTGTCCCGACTCACCTTAAAGCATTTTTTTTCAGTTGTTAGAATCCTTGTAAAGAACATCCATTGCTCCCCAAACACCAGAATTGTTTCAGTTTAAAGAACAACGTGATTCAGCTTCAGAGGCTGTCATTTATCCTGCTGTGCCCCAGTTCTCTCGCGCTGTGTAATCTCAAGAACTTTAGTGAAAAACTCAATCTGTGCTTCCCACCACCAGCCCTATTTAGCTACCTTGGTTGGAACTTCTACTTGTTTTTACGTGTCATCTAACTGAGTTTTCAATTTCATCCTACTACCATCCATGATATTTCTTTTCCCCATCATGAAAGAAAAATTGGTGGAAATAAGGGTGTTGTGTTTCTCTCACCCAACTATAATGGAAGCATTACCTCTAGTGCATCATTCGATAGCTTATTTGTCGTTATGTGAATATTGTTCATGCTTAGGCTAAAGTTCTTTGCCATAAATGCCAAACATAGTTCATATTAGCTTACTTTTGTATTTTTACTGGACTCTTTTCAAAACCTAGTTTCTTAAAGAAGCTTAGCCTCATGTAGTTCTAAAGCTTTAATGCATATTTTTAAATGCTTGAAACAATTGAAAGATTGATAACTCACTTACTAGGTTATCCCGTCATCCTTCCGCCCCTAATCTCTTGATAACCTTGCCTCTCAAACATGTGGTTGCACTGAATCATTAATAAAATAATATTAGAAAACTTCACTGCAGTCATAAAAAAGGAGACTGACTCCAAGAAAACAATTGTAATGTCTAAGCACAAAGCCATAATCTTGTTAAAGCCATCATTGAAGGAAGCTATTACCAAATTAGTATTTCTGGCTTAATTAAAATATTAATTTTATTCATTATAACATGGAAATTGTGTACATAATAAAGATGAGGTGACAGACTTTATTTATTTTAAGTTTATTTATTTATTTTGAGGGAGAGAGAGAGTGCACACACATGCACACAAGTAGAGGAGGGGCAGAGAGTGGGAGAGAGAGCATCCTAAGCAGGCTGCACATTGTCATTGCAGAGCCGGACACAAAGGCTCCAGCTCATGAATCATGAGATCGTGGCCTGAACCAAAACTGAGTTGGATGCTTAACCTACTGAACCACCCAGTCGCCCCTTTGATATTTCTAATAGTTTATATACACTAAATAAAAAAAAAAATAGCAGTTTGGGATGGCCAAACAGCTTCCTACTGGGAGTTCCTTTGTTGATGCACAAAGGCTGTGCTATTTATGTATATACAATTCAGAATCACCAATAAAAATAATGGTTCATCCAGATGCCACTAAATCTCCTTCGTGGGAACACACGATTATCTTGTGTGACTTGAAAATTTTGGCAATGTACCCTAAGTTCTCTTCATGTCAATTTCCTTATAATCCTCAACAGACTTAATGAGACTGGAAGAAGAGCTCAGAGAACTTGTCAAAGTAGATGGGGAAAAAAGGTGAGAAAAGAAGGTGAAGGAACAAAAGTAGGTGACCATCGCTGGTCCCAGGAAAGAGGCCAAAGATCCAGAAATTCTTGACATTAACCTTAGGGCTTGCTGGCTAACTGAAGGGCAGATTAAGGCTATGTTAGCCAATCAAGTCAAGTCAACACCGGGTAGTTCCAGAACAAGGCTGAGAGGTCCTGGGATAAGAAAAGGTTGTGAGGAATGGGGTGGGTATTAGAAAATGGGGCCAGAGAGAAGGAGATACCTCAGCAAGGTAATGAAACTGTAATTCTGGATCTAGAAAGGTGTTTGTGCATGATACGACTATGACATCCATGTTTGTAATCTCCATAACCATGAAACATTTCAGATGAAAAGAAGCCCAGAGCTTTACAGATTTCTATAATTAGTTTCAATGTGTACAGAGAAGGATACATGGAGTGATTTTTGAAGGGATAGCATATACTTTTTAAATACTATATATTCTAAAGGTGGATTTCCAGAATGTTCTTACCTCTATGAAGATGAAGCAGGGGAAAATTGTGTGGCTCCTAAACTCTTGGCTTTGATGATTTGGAAACATGTTTTCCTGTTGGGGCACAGAGAAAGAATACAGTAATTTTAAAATCAGTTTTCACATGGTATATCTGTGGACATTCCGTAAATTCTCATTATAGAACTTTGTTTTTACTGGCAACTGACATTTTGCATCCTGAGTTATTTCTTTAAAATGTTAGAAACATTAATATCTTTTACTTGTATTGCACCTGGCATCCACAAGCATCCTTCTCTTTGAAATGTTACCAGTGGCATAAGAGATCAAACATTTCCACCTTCACCCTGGTGCAGGCACAATCCAATATCCAACATCTGACCCTGTCTGTCACAGAGATAGACACTATGACCAAGGAAATAGTGCCTTGAAGTTCCCAGGGTACCATAGCCACACTTTCCTGCAACTCTGAGCATGCTTCTCTGCAATCCTGTCACAATATTAAACATTTCTTTAGATGACCTTTGTCAATAATCTGACAAGATACTCCTAACCTCAGGAATATGGTGAAGGGGGAAGAGGTCCTGAACTCTGGTTTGCAGCAGAAGCTCAAATTCCAAGAACATCCCACATAATCCCCACCACCTAGTTTGGAAAATTTACAAAATAAAATGTTTATAGTATTAAAAATTACCTTATTAGATGTATACATCCATCAAAACAGTGGAAATGTTTATGAGGAATTATTATATATTTTGATTGTGGTCCTTATTTAAAAAATAATAGGCAAACCTCCTTCAGATAGTTAAGAAAACAAAAACTTACAGAGTCAAGACCCTCTGGAATCAAAATTAAATGTGTATTTGGAATTATTGGCAGAGAATGATATGCAAAAATAAATGTGCATATAGCAAAGGAAACAGTCAACAAAACTAAAAGGCAACCTA
Source organism: Crocuta crocuta (assembly GCF_008692635.1). Lineage (NCBI taxonomy): Eukaryota > Metazoa > Chordata > Mammalia > Carnivora > Hyaenidae > Crocuta > Crocuta crocuta. Next base: position 4,133,949 of record NW_027533089.1, on the reverse strand, counting down.
TGGAATGAGAAAAGATATTTGCAAATGACATATCAGATAAACTGCTAGTATCCAAAATCTATAAAAAAACTTATCAAATGCAACACACAGAAAATAAATAATCCAGTTACAAAATGGGCAGAAGACACGAAAAGACATTTTTCCAAAGAAGACATCCAGATAGCTAATAGACACATAAAAGGTACTCAACATCACACATCATCAGGGAAATTTAAAATAAAACCCCAATGAGATACCATTTCACACCTGTCAGAAAGGCTACAATTAAGAAATCAGGAAACAGCAGGTATTGCAAGGATACGGTAAAAGGGGAATCCTCTTACACTGTTGGTGGGAATGCAATCTGGTACAGCTACTTTGGAAAACAGTATGGAGGTTCCCCAAAAGGTAAAAAATAGAACTACCCTCCAACCAAGTACTACCCACAGTACCCAAGTTATGGAAGGAGCCCAAATGCATACCAACTGATGATTGGATAAAGGAGTTGTGGTATATGTATACAATGGAATATTACTCAGCCATCAAAAAAGAATGAAAGCTGGCCATTTGCTAAGATGTGGATGGAACGAGAATGTATCGAGCTAAGCAAAATAAATCAGTGTGAGAAAAACAAATACCATATGTTTTTACTCATATGTGGAATTTAAGAAACAAAACAGAGGAACATGGGGGAAGGGAAGGAAAAATAAAATAAGATGAAAACAGAGAGAGAGAGAGAAACCATAAGAGACTCTTAATTATAGAGAACAAACTGCAGGTTACTGGAAAGGAGGTGAAAGAGGGATGGGCTAAATTGGGTGACAGGCATTAAAGAGGGCACTTGTTGGGATGAGCACTGGGTGCTGTATGTACATGATGAACCACTATATTCTATTCCTGAAAGCAATGCTACAATATATATTAACTAACTTGAATTTAAATAAAAACTTGGAAGAAAAAAATGTGCATAAACAACTCATCGAAGACAGAAGAAATATCTAAAGTACTACATTCCTCTGTGAAAAAGCTGAGGTGGTGGTTAAGTGTGATTTTTTTCTGAAATGTGATCTTTTTCCTGGGTTGCAGTATCATGAGCAAGCCCCAAAGTTGATATGTCCCATATTCTAGGTTGAATTGTTGTAAGCAGTTGATTGGGGTCTACCTCCCTACTGAGAGGTGTCAAACCAACCCAGTCACCTCCACTCTCTCTGTGCAGTTCAGTAGTTTTTAATGGAATGTCTCATTTTGATAGATTTATGAGAATTGAGTTGTTCTAATGGGTAGGACATTAGGGACATTTCTTGACATTCAGGGACAAGGACCAGGGATGCTACAGCATGTATGATAGTACATAGGATGGCTCTACACCTAACAAAGAATCATTCCTGCATCCAGACCAGCTTTCTAATGTTCCACTTTAAATGGATGTCCATTTAAATGTCCATTGCAGTTTAGTTGAAATAATAAAAAAATACAAGTCATGTGAAAATTGCTTAACTTCAGGGGCACCTGAGTGGCTCAGTCGGTTAAGTGTCCGACTTCAGTTCAGGTCATGATCTCACAGTTCGTAGGTTCAAGCCCCGCATTGGGCTCTGTGCTGACAGCTAGCTCAGAGCCTAGAGCCTGTTTCAGATTCTGTATCTCCCTCACTCTGACCCTCCCTTGCTCATGCTGTCACTCTCTGACTCTCAAAAATAAAATTTAAAAATTAATAAAAAAAGAAAATTCCCTAACTTCAGAGAAGGTTATTATAGATAGGGAATCTTCAATGGAATAAAGACGTTGTTTCCCAATTATAAAAATTTTACTTACACAGAGAGTTCTGTTCACTTAGATCATTTCTAACTACACTCAGCTTATTTGTTTTTTTAAAAAAATTTAATGTTTATTTTTGAGACACACAGAGAGAGAAACAGAATGTGAGTGGGGAAGGGACAGAGAGAGAGAGGGAGACATAGAATCTAAAGCCGTCTTAAGGCTCTGAGCTATCAGCACAGAGCCAGTCATGGGGCTCAAACCCACACATTGTGAGATCATGACCCTAGACAAAGTCAGACACTCAGCTAAATGAGTCACCCAGGCACCCCCTGACTACACTCAATTTAAAAGGTTTTTATTGTATAGATTAAGTAGGTTGAGATTCATGATGTGCAATGATCTCATTAATCTTATTTAAGCATAATTATTAAAAAAACTTTGTGATGAAAAATATATATATTCAAATTATTTATTTGTTTGGGGGTGCACATGCTTTTCAACTCTGCTCTGAAATTTTCAGTCTTGCAAAGAAACAGTAAGGCTGAGCTTAAAGGCTGGCAGGAAAGTAGCCCACTCTCCCACTGTTTGACAAGGAAGGGATATCTTACAAGACAAGAAGACAAGGTTGCATGGCTTATAGCTTTTTTGCTAGCACCACACTCAAGAAAGCCACCTTGTCAGGCTAGGAAATCCAAGCAACAAGACAGAGCATGGAGGACCCACTTTGGTGAATGCTGAGGGAATCTGGGGGAGAGAGTTCTGAGCTGTCTGCAAAGAACCTTCACAGGAACCCTGGGAGAAAAATCAAAGCTGATGGTGAATTAGTTCTGCCACAAAAGACCAATCCTAATTGACAATGACAAAAAACAAATTAAATGATATCTGCCAAACCTAAGAGGAGAATGAAAGAAAAAGAGAAAGAAGCTGATGGCTGATGGTTGGGACTATTGCTTCCATAGCAGGTCCTAGAGACCCTACTCACCAGCACACTGCAAGCATGGGCATCCAGGAAGGTCACCCAGGACAGCCATTTCCAAGCTGATCTCCCTTCTGTCCCCAAATATAACATAATGTAATCTTTTATGAAACAGACTGTACAGCAAGTGAGTGATGCAAAAGAAAATGTGATCTTTATTAAACTAGAAGGAAAACAATCATTAGTACCACAGTGTCCTATTACAAGCATCATTTAAACCATTTTTCAATCTTGGTATAAGTTGCCAGAATCTTCCTTTCAAAATGAAGACATGATTCCTTCAGCTCTTGGTGTTTTCCCTTGGAGATAAGGAGAGAAGGCAAAGAGGAGAATTTGACAACTTTTACATCACACACTGACACTCATCATAAAACTAATAAATTTCTGCTAATTTTATTTGAATTTTGTTGAAGTCATCAATTATTTTAGATTTAAATAAAATCAGAAGCTGAGTAGAACTATCATATGGCAGTTAGATGTGAGCTAACCACAAAGGAATGGCTTATGTTATATCATGTACACTATGCTTTAGAATCTAAGTATCTTGACCTTTCAAATAAACCAAGGCAAATTTCTGCCCGTATGTTCAATTTTATAAATTATTTTGCAGAGGTATTTAATGCTTATTTAACCTATTAAATAGATTCCATCATATACGTACAAGGCAAAGGCCTAAAAATTCCTGTGCTGAACTTCAGTTACTATTTGAGAGTCACAGACTCATCATTTGAGTGCTTCTGAGCACTGCATATGCATGGTGTGGTAGTTTTAAAACATGTCCACAAATTCTTTGATACTCTTCTTTTTAAGAAGTTGAGGCTAATTTCCCCCCTGGACTTCTCATTTTTAGTGAGTGGAATATAGTTGAAGGAATTGTTTGTGACTTTAGAGAGTAGATCATAAAAAGCACTATGACCTCATGTTCCCCTTAGATGCTGGGTCTAGAGCAAGTTGGCTGCCATGTTATGAGGAGAAGCCCATGTGGCAAGGAATTTGGCTTCCTACCGAAAGCCAGTTAGGAACTGAGGACTTCTGCAATAGACAAGTGAGTGAGGCATTTTGGAAATGCATCTTCCATCTACAACCAAGCTTCATATAACTATATCTCTTCATGTAACTGTAACTAAGTCTGACAACAACAAAATGAGACATTCTAAGCCAGAACCACGCAGCTAAACCACTCCCAGATTTCTGGCCCCCCCCAAATCTGCCTAACTTTAAATATTCGTGGAACAGAAAACTAAGAATTCAATACTTGAAGTGATTATTTTGTTTTAGCTCTTACTCATAATCCATTCACTTATTCAGTCTTCAATATGCATATTGCCATGTCTGCCCTGACCCTTCCAGTTTGTTCCCAGATCATGAAGGGCACAACTGACAAACAGCTATGTTCAAGATGGAGGCAGATGAGAGGCAGAAGTGGGGGTAAATCTCAAGTGAGAGAGTTCAAGGGAGATGCAAACAGGAACATGGGTGTGTACCGTGTGTTATTTCTTGATCAAACCGTGTGAAATTGCTGCTTTTGTAGGTCAAAGCTGGTTGTAAATTGGCAACTTCATCTGATATAATATATACTGGCCAAGATCCAGTATCAGGGCAGTAAAATAATCTATAATTACATGAATGATTGCTAAGCACATGTAAGTAGGCTAATTTAAAATGTTAGAAACTTAAGATGAAATATGGACAATTTAAATTCACAACTGAGGTCATAAACAGCAGAACCAAAGCTATAGAAAGACAGTTCAGTGACTGAGAGAAAAATTTCCTTGTTCTTCTAGAATATAGAAATTAAAAAAAAAAAAGATTAGAATTAAAATAGATATGTGGAATAGAAAGTGGAGATCTATCATACACATCACTGTAGATTTTTTTCAAAGGGGAAGTAGATTCAAGTCCAGCCCCCAGATTTCTTATTAGACATAGTCTTCCCAGGAGCTGGTATGGAAATAAGGCCACTACTTCTTGGGAAAAGATCCATCCAGCCATTACCATGTATGTTTTCTTCCATTGTCAACTTACAGAATGTTTTTCCAAAATCACAACTGATCACATTAGGTGGGCTCTGGGGCCGCTTGTGGCTGCCCAGTAAAGGAAGGTCTGGGGAGAGTAGTCTTGGACAGTACACTCTAGACGTTGAGGTCAATATATTTTTCTTTTCCCTCTGATGTGTGTGTTCTGGATTTTTTTTTCCTTGCTTTTGGGATGGTGAGATGCAAGAACTTGGAGAAGACAGAGGAGGCCACTGACTTGCTTGGGGTCCTACCCTGTCATAGGGAAAAAATTTAATTCCTTGAAGGACTAGAACTACATAGGAATTAGGAGCCTAAATTTAAGACAATAGTAGAGTGTTTCTTTGCCAATATTGTTCCCCATGAACACTCCATCTCTCCTTCATGAAGTTTATAAGGGTGTAGTCATTGTTTATTTAAGATCCTGGTTCCATTAAGGATTATTTCTCTCTTAGTTAATACCTATCATTATCTTTTTACATACTATTTAAATATAGAATGAATAAAGTAGACCATACTGCCATATGAACAGGGCTTGATATTAGATTGGTAAATGTTCATTCAAGAGACCAAAGCTCTCTGGAAATAGGGCAGACTTTTCAGAGACTTTTCATTAAACTGGTAGATCAAATTCTGTAAGTATGGAGTTTGGGGCTTTTGAATTTGTGATTACTTCATTTTGTTTTCCCTCCAACTTTGTTTGAGAAGAAATCACATTCATTAGGTAGCAAGGGTTTTCTTCTTCTTTATCTGCTCATTTGGAAATTCATACATTCTACAACTTCTTCCCTCTGGACCTCTGATACGCACAGCCACCAGCAGGGATTATTTCATATCCACCAATGACCCTAAATTGGGAAATAAGACAGAATATTTTCTCAGGTGTCCCTCATCCAAGCCTCACAGATCACAAGTGATGGCTCTTTTGCTCTTATAAATTCCATAGATCAGGGCTTATCAAATATTTAAACCAGCCAATCAGAGAACTTAAGAAGGTATACATCAGAGAAATGATGAATAACCTGCATTGTCTGGAAAGAAAGTATGACTATGATGTTCTGTTTGGCTCCCCAAGAGGCTTAGAAATTGGTGAATTAATACGGGAAGGAATCTGAATCAAAACAAAGAGGAAAAATCCTAAGGGAGCCCAGTCTAGTGCTATCAACTTCTGCTTGACACTGACTCCCTTCCCCTAAAAATGTGGAACAGAAAGCTTATTATTATATCCATTTTATAAGTAAAAGGAGTGAATCTTAGAGTAACTTGTGTAATGTCAAACATGTAGTATCAGAGTTGGTATTGTTAACAAGGCCAGTATACTTTTTTCTATAGCCTGAACACTTCCCCATTAAAATGCAATGTGATATGTGTTGGGATTCAGGTAAGCTTAGGAGATTATGGTTTTGAGTAGATTGAGGAGGTTAAGTTATGAAATAGCTACCAAGGTCAGTGGCCTATAAATTAATTAAACACTCAAAACACATTTGTGCTTCCTAGAGTAGTGATTGCCTCAGACATACTAGCTAGAAGTGGTATTTGTAATTAAAATAGCCTTCGTGGTACGTAATTTAGCAAAGAAAATCATGCAATTAAGAGATTCTTAATTCCCAGTTTTAGCGAGTTACACAGAGATGCAGACTTCTGATGCAGCGTTTCCATCCACGAGTTACAGGAAATGAAGGAGGAGGAAATGCAGTACAGGAGGACACAGCATAAACTCTCATGCATGGGGAAAAAAGTGCCTTTTGGATAAATAAAGTATCTGGCCTGTATATACACTTTAAGTTTTGTTCGATTTTTTTTTTAATCAAATGCTCCCAGATCCAGCAGGAAATTGTAGAAGGGACGATGCAAGCCCAGCTGCTGCCTCTGGGGAGCAACGACTGATGTCGCCTGCAGCTGAGAAACCTCCTAGCTGATAGGTCAAGATCACAAATGGATAAATTCTGTCCTGATCCCACTCCCACAGGATTTCAATTCATTGAGCTCTTAGTTCGTTACTGACCCAAATAAAATGTGCAAGACTCTCTTCTTATTTTTTTCCTTTGCTTTCTATTCCCCTGTCCTTCTTTGGTTTCTGTGAATCATGTATTCACAGTGAAGCTGGATGATATGAAATTCACAAACCCCGACATGTAATTCTTTCGTTCCACAACAACCTAATACATAAAGGTTTACTTCATCTTCCTATTGGGGTCACCCATCTGGCTATCCCGGAGAGAGAAAAGCAGTTTGAACAAAAAGACTCTTTTTGGTCTGAGCAAATGCGCACCATCAAGAGAAAGCAGGCGGGATTAGATGTAACTGACAATGCAGCCTCCCCATGTCATCTGTCCCCCACTTCTCAGTAAGCCAATTCATCCATCCAGGTGTGGACCGCTGACGTGAATCCTCACGCTGATCTATAGCCCTTTTCTAGTACATAACAAGAAGGTGTTTATAAATTCATTTCCTTCCTTGAGACATAAACACTGTCAGCTATTGTCTGCTGTCCTTGATTGTGGAGTCTCCCTCCCCTTTAATTTGCTACCCATTGTGCTTGTTTTGCTCCTTAGTTTAGTTTTCTCTTTATCAGATTCTGTTATGTTTCCACAACTCCCACTTCATCTGCCATTTCCTTTTAAACAAACACCTAAGTGAAAATAACCATCTTTGTTTCTGTGGAATATAATGGATACATTCACAGGACTAAATAATAGATGAGCACAAGATCTCTGGTTTAGAAGTCTCTTTAAGAATGATCCATATCATAAGAACAGTCTATAAGAAACCTTTTTATAAATATTGGTTCAAAGAAATAAATGAAGCAGATAAAACTCACTTTTTCTTTTCCTTTCTGTCAATCCGTCCTTTCTGTCTTCCAACTTTAACCCCTTCCAAATACGATTCAGGCAAAACCCACACAGCTGTTCCTTTTTTATTTGGCATCCCTTGATATCTGACTTAATGGAAAAAGGACATTAATATTTATCAAGCATCTACCAATGTCAGACACCATACTAAGTAATTTTTACATGCTATATGTAAATCTTCACAAAGTTTCCTTTCCAAAGGTGACCAAACAGTTACCTTTAAGGTTAAGGCAAGGTTTCTTCACTCAAAATGTAGAAAAAGCATGAGCTTATTGCTTCAAAGAGAATAATAGGATAAATTACAACATTTATATAGTTTTTTTTTACAACCATAAGGGAAGTAAGGTATGCAAAAAATTGATGGAACTAAATTTCAGAGCATCATAACCTCTGCCTAAGAGAGAAGAAATTGTCTATTATGTTAATCTCTGGAAACACAATGGGAGAAGATGTAAGTCCAACACAGACAGTGAGATTTGCAGGGTAAGGAGAAAATAGCCAAACTTTAAAGGTCACATATAGGTTGGCATGGCACATTAGAACCTTGAGGAGCTCCAGATGCATTGGGAGTCTCTACCCGTCTGCCAATTCTTTCTCATTAGATCTTCACCAGCACACAGAGCAAAGGCTGAAAATTTAACAGCAGGATCTAAAGAAATCCCACCAAGTTCATGGATCCTTCACCGAGAGCATAGCAGAGCTCACCAAAGCCTTAAGAGCAGAGGGAGGACAGAGAGATCTCTGGGCGAATAAAAGGCGGGGTAGAGTGCACAGAAAGCCTTTTGGTGACTTGAAAACAGGACTATCAAGCCCTGAGACATCTCAAGATTTTTACTGGTGCTTAAATCCCAAGTCGTACTGGAGGCAGAATTCTAATTGGATTTTCAAATTATTTGGAACCAGTGGTGTCTTGGAATTTGCCCAAATTGTAACCTCTCCCAGAACTCAGTTCAGTCATGGATTATAGGAAGGAGCATACACTTCAATGGGAATAATACCACTCATTCAGTCCCAGCTGTTGTTTGCTTACTGTACCAATATCTTGAATATAAATTACAAGACATGCAAAGAAGCACAAAAAGGTGACCCATTCTCAAAAGAAAGAATGGTCAATAGAAGCAGACCCAAAGATATTCCAGAGGTTAGAAACAACAGACAAGAACTTTAAAATAACTACTATAAATACGTTGATGTGTTAAGTTGAAAAGGTGAGGAGTAAGCATGAATAGATAGAGAATTTTAGCAAAGAAATTAATAATGCAAAATAATAAATGAAAATTCTACAACTGAAAAATACAATATTGAGAATGAAAATCATTTCTTGTACTTAAGAGCAGAAAGGATAATTCAAAAGAAAAAAAACAGTGAACCACAAAACTCATAGTTTTTACACCTGTCAGAAAGTTAAGGTATAAAAAATTAAATGAACTAAATTTCAGCACTCCATAAACTCTTCCTAGGAGAAAAAAGGAATGTTCTGCTATTCTCACCCTTCTATAGGCCAAAAGTAAAGCAGAATGGTTAACGTGTTTCCCAGAGGTTAGAGTTATTAAATAGAAACTCTGAGATTTTTATTTAGGTCATCCTGACACCAAAGCCTAGGCCTTTTCTATTATAAAGCTCTGTATCTCAAATTATACTTGCATTTCTTATTATAGTGCTTTTTTTCAGATGCTCCCTACCAGATGTCTCCTAATCCAGATCACAAAACGCCTATGTGTCCTCTAAATCAGTTCCATTTGCTACAATCCCAAACTGAGGTATCTGCATACAAAAATTGCTACTATTGTCAAACCTAAATGAGGTCTACACTAAATCCCAATTTAGATGGAAACGTTAATAGTTAGATACACACATAGATATAGACATAGACGTTATCTAGAGCCTTAAAGTGATACTCGAGCTGGATTTTCAACTAGTCTTTTTGATCCTAGGCCCTTTCATTTTCCTTCCTAGACTCCAACATTGACTATTTTCTTGACCTCTTTGATGTTATAGAACAGGAGTCTCAAAATCAAATGTCATCTGTGTCTAGGAAGATGGACTAACTGCATCAAACAAAATCATCTGAGTAATCAGGCAATAGAGAGAATGAAAAATGCAAAAATGCAAAGAGCTGTAAAGTGATACCATGCCAAAATGTATTCACATTCAAATGTATTTTTAACCGTCTCCGGATCAAGATTTCAGCCAGATCTGTTCCTTACATTAACAGTTTGGTTTACAGAATAGAGCACGGTGGTTAAAATCTACTGCGACAGTCAAAACAGACTCCAAGATCCAACTCTGCCACTTGCTGACTTTGGTAACACAGGCCTTGTCATGCGCGGATTAATGTGAGCTTTAGATCCCTTTTTAATCAGAGAGTCATAATAGCAGGACTTCTGCATAGATCATAATAAAGATCAACTAATGAGGTAACACGTGTAAATTGATTTGAACAATACCTGATGCATAGTGAATTCTCAATAAGTATTAGTTTTTATTAGTATTAATGAATCTTAACCAAGTTTCCCAAATAAGGCTAACAATTTAGTTTTCAAATTTATTCTTAATAGGATCTAGAAAGGTTTATTTCAAATTAAATGTTTACTGGGATATTAGTATTAGGATCTATGCTTGTAGTTAATCATATAAGGATAATATAAATGATCATATGTTAACGACAATATATAATATATTAGCAATAGTAACTTCCTGGTCACTGATGGCTAGTCTGTTATTCAGTAATGGCATCTATATCTTTTCCGTCATGTTCACCGAGTGCCTGTGATTTCTTTATTTTCAGAATTACTTTCCCTTCAAAGTGTGCTGCTCTGGATATATTTCCCTGGAAAGTCATTTAAAAAATATTTGATGATTGTGCAGACCCCTCTTTATTAAAAACAACTATAAATATTCAACTCTAAGTCTAAATAAACATTTAAATGCAATGATGGCAAAGTTTCTTCTGGAAGTGACTGTTGACATGAAAATGACACAGGATTATGGTTCATTTTATATGTTATTTTATCTATTTGCCATGTTAATAAATTTCTGTTGACAGGGTAAACCTGTTGGCTGCTGTTTCTATCACTAACAGCCTATTTATATGCACCATATAAATGTTTTATGGGTAGACTTCCCATCATATTTTGACTTAGCGCAAAATAGAGATATTACATTGCTGAAGGACATCTGCTATGGTCACAGCCTCTTGATGACTTTTAAAAGGAGTTTAAGTTCTCAAAACAGCATAAAATGATATTTCCTTTCCTGAAATATCTGTTGATCATTTGTACAGCAATTTCTCTATGCAAACCTTTCATATGAATATTTTATATAGCCTCATCATAATATTAATATGATATTAATTTATAATATTAATTTATTCAATAAATATTTATAAATGAGCCACTCTATGCCAGACACTGAGGATACAATGGTAAACAACACTGTCATGGTCTTTGACCATGACGTTTGCTATCTGATGGGGAAGACATTCATCTAAAGAAGAGAATTATGCCAAAAAAGATTTAATTATTTTCAATTATGATAAATATTACAAAGCAAAAGCAATTTTCATTCATTGCATTTATTCATTTACCAAACACATTTTAAAAACCATGTTAATATCATCAGGAAATATGCTGGGTAAGAAGTCTAACTTAGTATGTCTCGAAGAGACATATATACATAGTAAAAGAGGGTAAGGGACATGATAGAGACTTACAGGTAGTAACACAGAAGATATAGGGGAGAGGCTGAGACTCTGACCGGGCTGGTACAAGTGTCGACTTTCCACAGGAGGTAATGTTTTAGGCGGGTTTGGACAAATAAACAGAATACAGCAAAACACAATGTGTGGAAAGAGAATCCAGGTAAAGGATACTTTTTTTGTTGTTGTTGGAAGAAAGGCATCGGTGTAAAAAGAATCATATATTTGTAAAAAGCTTATTGTTCCCATCACTTAACATATGTAAGAACTGTTGTATGAAATGCAGAGGTGAAAGTAAGTGCTCCTTGCTCTTTTGGAATTGTAAAACCTAGAAGTTGCAAGAAAAAAATACAAATAAGCAAATGACATAAAATGTCTGATTACTGTATTAAAATTCCATGCCAAATCTATAATGTGATTTCAAATTAAACACTACAGAATGCTTTTTTTTTAATCTGGGGAACTTAACATATTAAAAACCATTAAAACAATATGAGGATAAGAGAAAGAGGGGAGTCTGACCTAGTTTAATATTTAAAATTAAGTGCTTAACACTTTTGTAGTTTAACTGGTTTGGAACTGGTGAATGAATAAACAAATGCAGGCACATGCACAAATGTAAATTTAGTCATGGAAGAAATAGCAGTTTCAGTCAGTGGAAGAAAGTGATTTTTCTGAACAAAGGATGCTAGGAAAAAAAAGAAACATGCTTAGATTCTTGCACCATAATGCTTCTTCCCTTCCTTCCAGACGTCCCAAGAACTCTGCTCAAGGCAACTCCTCTCTGCTATCAGTGGGTTGGGCAGGAAGAACTGGGTTTAGCTCTGCCTATTTCTCTCTCCTTCCACCTCCCCCCACCACCCCCCCCAGGACTGGCTTGTCTGCAGAGAGTGTGTCTCTGGTCTACTCTCAACATGCAGCAAACTTGTACTAAATACTGTCTCTCCACTGTCTGGCAGGCATCCACCGTCTGGCGAGGCTTTCTGGGATAAGGCTTTGTGATTTGAGGCCGTGTGGGAAGGTGGCGTGGTGTTCAGTGGTAGAAATCCCACTGCGGTCTCATAAATATGCAGTGTCTTCGTACATGGGCCAAAATCTCTGAAAGATCAACAAGGTCTGGCGTTTAGCTTTAAAAAAAATGCAGACTCCTAGTCCAGTTAGAGTGGGTGACTTCAAGTTTTGCTGTTGCTTGACTAAGGGTAGACCATGTGGGTTTCTGAGCTTAGTAGGTGCTGGTGTGTATCTCAATATGTTTTTACAGGTGTACGCACAGCTGGTAATGGTTACAGCCTGAGCCAATGGCTTTAAGCCATAGGCATTAAGCACCTGAGCCATGCAGGCTTGTGACTTTGGTGCCTTTAGAGGTTATACCAGGTTTGCCCAGAGGTAAGTGGCCTTAACCAAACAGAAGGAAGGCCTCACGGGCCTTGGCTGTTGCGGCTTGATTCTGAGCTACTTGGGGACAGCTTGGCCTGTCATTGTAGGGTAGACTGATTTGGGATTCAACTGTTTTCATGCATTGATAAGCAGCATAATATTGGCTACTTTTAATTGCAAACTGGCAGATATTCCTGTGAACCAGTGAATTTCTGGCTTTAAATTGCTGGTGCTGGGCCTAGAGAGGCAGCGTTAGAAAACTGCTCAGATCCCATTCTGCGTCTGTGGCCCTGTGCAGGGACAAATCTTGGGTTTGTGTGACTGAGTCACGTCTTGTTCTGTGGTCTCTAATTGGTCCGGATTCCTTAATTATGTCAGGTCTCACCATGGTTTTAGGTTTCTCAAATCCAATTTGTATACAGTCTAGTGGAGCCTGGGGTAGAGATATTGGCCCTTCTCAGCCCTCGGGGATACAAGCTTCAGAAGCATTCATAGCAGCTACAGTTCAAGGATCCATGGAGGGGATTCCTCCATTTGGCGAAATGTAGGAATGAAGAGAGAACCTTCTGGTAGATAATTTTATAGGTTTAAGCAAGTCCCTGGCAGCAGGCAGGGCAACCGCCACAGTGCCACCTGGCCGCCGATGCTCACGGGACATTGTATAGAAAGAACTCAGCATCCATGCATCTTGATGGTACCAGAGACTCAGTGTTCAAAGGCAAAACAGAAGTTAAAGGATTTTGCACAAAGGAAGACTTTTTTTAAAAGACGAGAATTGCCCAAGTGAGTCTCTTTCTAGGAGATTTTTTCCAAATCAATATTAGATCACTGATCATTGACTCTGGCAAACTCATATAAAATAAGGCTAAAATCAAGATTTTTCCTTCACCCCCCTCCCCTTTGCCCAGATACCATTGAGCCTGTCCTGGTGGTGTGATCACCCTAAGAAAAAGCAAGGACAGTGTCACAGCACTACCTGGAAAGCTCCTTCAGGGACTTTTGGAGTCATCCACTTTTAAATCTCGAGTGTAGGAGCACAGGTATAAAACCGTATGCATCCTTTGAAATATTTGGGCTTCTTGGGACACCCACGAATGGATGGTTCAGTGTGTTGGATGTTTGACTTCGGCTCACGTCATGATCTCACAGTTTGTGGGTTCGAGCCCCACGTCAGGCTTTGTGCTGACAGCTCAGAGCCTGTGGCCTGCTTCAGATTCTGTGTCTCCATCTCTCTCTGCTCCTCCTCTGCTTGCACTCAGATAGAGTCTTGCTCAAAAATAAATAAACATTAAAAATTTTTTTAAGAAAATATTTGGACTAAGGTCAGGGATTATGCAGTTGTTTCTGAGGCCCTGAAGTGATCACCCGTTCCATTAATTCAACAGCTGAGGGGAGCCCAGCTCCACTCAATGTGGAAAACTTCCTCAGCTGAGCAAAATAGAGCACTTTAGGAGATGGATTAGAGACTTATTTCTTTGAATATTTTATTCATTCAACAAGAGACTTTTATATCAGACTTGGATTTACTTAAGACTTTAACTTTGGCCTTAAAAAGATTCCAACTTGAGAGGTAATTTCTCCCTGGGAATTTGGTAATATGACAGTGTTTACAGTAGAAATTTTGCAGTATCTCTGGGATGTTTTTATTTATTACTGGAAAATCTTAATTTCATTACCACATTGGATCGGATAGGTAGTTATAACTTGAAATATGACATAAAGAAAGCTTTTTGGCTTTGAGCACAGAATTACCTTGGGTTCAGAGTAATTAATGTCAAGAAACAACTCATTTTAGAGTCTTCTTGGGCAAAATCTCTGCTGCCCACCAAAAGGAGCAGGGAATCGCAGTGGCTATACATGCAGGGGAATGGCTGTATGAAGATAAAAGTATGAGAAAAGAGACATATCTTTTTCCTGTACCCTTCTAAGTGCATAGCCAGGTGCCCTGTACCAAGAGACAGATTAACAACAGAAGAGCAGGCATATTTAATATAAGATTTATGCAACAGGAGAGACTTCTTAAGGAAATGAAGCTCTGAAGAAACCTGACTGTTTTTATGCTGGTTTGATGAAGAGTGGAGAGTCGTGAAAAAATGTGGCAGGACGAAAAGGGGTCTGAGCGAAGGGGAGTAAATTGGGGAAACAGCAAAGTCCCTTTATCTTGGGGCCCCTCTGTCCTCAGAGACAGGGATGCTCCTTTCCTCCAGGTGCAAGGAAGGCATGTCTCCTGACTTGCTTCAGGAGAAGCTCAGAGAAATCTTTCTCGTACCTGCCATTTCCCACAATCCTTCAGCGTGAGGTATTCATTGTGCCGATGTGCCACATTTTGGGGTTGTGCGTCCCAGCACCCTGAGAACTGCCTGGTAAACTGCGAGCTTCCATCTCCAAGGTACGTAGCCACAGCCGGCTTGGCCATAGGCTGAATAATCAAGTCCAAAGTATTAAGGACACAAAATGCCTGTGTGTGTTGCATACCTTTCATCTCTAATTTTTCTAGTTTCCGGAAAGAAGGATGTTTCCCTAAACACTAATAGCTTCTTTCTTCACCCCCTTCATTTCTCCCCACCGAGGGTAACCTGATGTTTTACCCGGTGTTTTTTTCTCAATTCAGTGGCTTTCAGTTACTTCAAATTCGAAACTGAGAACATTTGGTCTTTTTTTTTTTTTTTCATTTAACCTCCTACTCCCCAACAGGATACGTGATCTGGGTACTAATGTTCTACTCCATAGACTCAAAATTTCCCTCCTGTGTGCTCCCTGAAGACTGGACTGGGGAGAAGGAGTCAGCAGCCCCATTTGGGTCTCATAGTCCCCAAAAGATTTCTCAGTAAGGGCTAGTAGTAACCAGCTATAATGATTAGCTGTTGTCCTAATAATGCAGCCTAACAAACACCCTACAACTCAGTAGCATACAGCCACAGCCACTCTGTCACTCTGTGCTGGGCTCCCTGTGACATGTTCTGGGCCCAGACAGGAGGTGCAGCAAATACCTGGGCGTATGATTCTCATATGGAAGATCAGAAGCTCCCAGAGAGGCCAGTGTAAGAACTGTTTTCTCTTAAGGGCTAATTCTGAAACTGGCACACTCTCACTCCCACCAATTGGATGGAACAAGTACCATGGAACATTTGAGGGTTAAGGAAATGTTCTTTTCAGAGAGGTCTTCGGTGTAGGCAGGGAGTGAATGACTGTTGAACAATAATATATACTACCTGGAAACATGAAGAAAAATTACCGTTTCTGATGCAGTTAATGTGAAGAATAATTCATCAGGAGGCTTGCCTTTTATCTTTCTTATTCTGTCCACAAGAGAAAGATAAATAGATCTCTCTCTCTTTTTTTAAAGCACCTTAGTGTAAGAAGGCTTAATTTAACTGAAATATGCTAGAAAGAACTAAAACAAATTGTGCACAAATTATACAATCAAATCCAAAAGACACTGTGTAAAATTTTTACTCTTATAAGTTCTCACAATTCTATCCTTCTTTTTGTAAGGGTGAGGGTATTTGTTAGTTTTTTAAAGAAAATAATAAACAGACAAAATATTTATATTAAGTACTTTGGTGGTTTCAAAAGGCTTTTGCATCTGTAATCCATTTGATTCTTACATCAACCCTATGAGATGTAGGTACAGATTTATATATATATCATATAAGCACATATATGATGCTAAATTTTTATATTCTTAAAAATAAAAATGAAAGACCAAGAATCAATGAAAACTTGAATAATTGTCATACAGTTAGGCTTAAACATATCTTTTTGCTCTAATCCTATGCTCTTTTTCTAACTAGAAGTCTTTAGGACAAGTAAATAGATTCAGTAATATGCACAGGCTATACGCATGAAGATAATTTACCATAATATTGGCTTTTGTTACGCACAAGCCCTTCCAAAGATCGGAAAGTTTATTCCATATTTCCAGTTGTGTTTTTCATCAAGTTTTGGGTGCTGCATTTATCGGCAAATGGATTAATTTTCTGTGGTGGTTTTTCTATGGGAAATATAGAAATAGAAGTTTGCATACCTATCCTGATTCTTCTACTGATCTGTATCTCTATCTTGATTCCTATTTTTATGCCCCAACCTTCCCCCTCTCCACTCCTATATGTATGCCTCTGTCATCTATGATTGTGTTTCCTGGAAAAATTATGGAGTACCTGGAGTAGTAACTGTCTATTCAAAAAAATTACTCTGCAAGCAGTGGGACTAGAAATGGAATATTTGCAACTCCAATCTTCACTAAAGGGCAGGTTGTAGAGAAATGAGAGTAGTTTGGTGACAAAGTCAGAAAACTCAGGCAGTAACTGAGTCATTTTAGTGAAATTTGGGAAATGGCAATTTTTTGGAAGTGTGGTTTCCTGTAACATAGACATCTCACTGGCAAAGACTGAGATGAGGTGGCAGGATGAATGCCGATGAGTGCCGAGCAGCTATGGAAAATAACTTCTAAAATCACCAGCTTCTTTTAAAATGAAGGGCAGATGAGGTGACTCTATTTTGTAATAACAGAACTACTTGCAGTTTTTTAAGCTGGGTCCAAAATAATATTCTTTACTGCAGCTTTTCCCTGAACCTAGAACTTGGGAAGACCATAGGTTTGGGTATGTGTGCCGCTTAAGCTAGCCCTGGATCAAAGCTTATGACTGTACCAGATCTGTGTGAAAGATAGAAAAAGAAACAACAGAAGAGTCTTTTCCTGTTCGCCTTTGCAAAACACTGAACAGTAAAATAAGTATTTAGAGATAAGAAGGAGCAACCTTGATAAGAGTTGTCATATTTCAAAATTTGAATAACTACGTGAAACAGCCTCAACACAATAGCTTATGGCTTCCATGTATCTATGATTGTGTCTTCAACAACCAGTGAAAACCAAGTGGTGTACGTACTAATGTGCTATTTAAAAATTATTGGCTTGGGGTTCTGGGGTGGCTCAGACAGTTGAGTGTCTAACTTCAGCTCAGGTCATGATCTCACGGTTCATGGGTTCAAGCTCCATAACTGGCTCTGTGCTGACAGCTCAGAGCCTGGAGTCTGCTTCAGATTCTGCATCCCCCCCCGCTCTCTCTCCTGCTCATCCATGTCTCTGTCTCTGTCTCTGTCTCTGTCTCTCTCAAAAATAAACATTAAAAAATTAAAAAAGAAGAAAAGTGAGATTTATAGGGATAAATATTTCATCAAATATCACAGCCATTACATAGCACAACCATAACTAAACCCTGGTTTTCTGACTCCAGGCCCTACTCACTTTTCTTCCCCTTAACCCTAGGTATTGTTCATGAAAAGGAAAAGTATTGATAGAATGTCAAAAGATGGAGATTGTGGTTAGAGGATATTGTAGGAAAGTTCTATCTCTACATCTCTACATCTGCTTGATGAATTTTCTACATCCCTTTGCCTGGAGTTGTATTTCCCCTTCTTGCCATCTATTAATTCCTGTGTTTTCCAAGGCCTATCTTAATCTCTTCTTCTATCATGAAAACTTCTGCCACTCTCCTCTTCCTTATGATCTTGACTATTTTTAGCAGCAGAGCCCTATCTTTAAGCTAAAGCTGAAGTTGCAACCAATAAGAAAAACAAACAAAAACAGAGCTGCACTGTTGAGGCAGGTTTACAGGGTCCAGTGCCTCAATCTCTGTTTCTTGCCATGACTTTGGTGCTATCAGGCTTCCAGGAGGTAAAAAGGAAATTGTTCAGGCCTTTTTCTAGGTCTGGAGTTAAAGGAACAAGAAAGATGATCAAAGCTTGCAGATCATACTTCCTGGCTCATGTGGGTAGGAAATCAGATCATGCAGAAGAAATTAACACTTTTCACAGATCAAAGAGTATGATCAGTATTTTGTTTAGGAATCACATTTTTCAATCCAGAAATCTAATGTCTGCAACTTTGCATTAGTATTCTTCAATTATTTTCTAACTTCTAAAACAGATAACCCTAATTACAGAAAAAAGTACAGCTAGAATGTATTGAAAAGTTTCATTAATTATAGTTTTGTGTCTCTGCTCAAACTGATAATTGTGTGAAGTACTTTGGAAGCCATTTGATTTTGGTTTTCCTTGTCTGACCATTTAAGTCACTTAGCTGCAAAATGTGGTTTGTCTGACCCTTCTAATGTCTCATCCTTTTGAAAACAGTATCTTTTCCAATTGCACATGAAACACTAATATCTTTAAAATGGATAACCTCTTGAGCAATTTTTCCTACTGACATTATTTCCCCTTTTCTGGAAAAGACTCCTGTACTGGGTGGAATATTCCCCTAGAGCCCTGTCTGCTCTCCTTGTTCTGCTAACCCTCACCATACTTAATCAGTCCATTGGCAGACACTGGACACAAGAGAGGCAAATCAGTTTCTCCTCCGGGAGTTGGAAGTGTAGAAAGGAGAGATGTGGGGTCTAAGAGTCCTTGGAGTTAAGGGATAGGAGTCCTCAGTTTTTAAAAAAATACCGGAGATGCCTATGTTCTCGTCAGTATCTTGTCAATACATTTCTTCTACCTCTTCTCTTATTTTTTCAAAAGTGACAAAGTAGTTGTTTGCAACTAAAAGATATTTTCTTTCTGTTCATATCTATCATCTATCTATCTATCTATCTGTCTATCTATTTATCTATCATCTATCTATCTATCTATCATCTGCATCCATCTATTTATCTGAGAAAAAGTTACTTCAGTCCTCATACTTTGAAATGCACTCTTCTTGGAAACAGATGTGGAGTTAAACTATTGAAATTATCCCATTAGATGATTACATTTCCCCCCGGTAAACCAGTCATGTTTATAGCAGACTGCAGTACAGCTTCAATCCATTGAACATTTTCTGTTGCATAGACTCAGGCGACCAAACTCCAACACTCCTGTTTAACAAATAGCTTCTGGTTGAGACAGTGTACAACTTGGAAACACTTCCTAGAATCTGGGCCTCAATTTCTCTACCTGTGAAGTAAGAGGGATTCTGAATTTAAATTTACTACTGACTGAATTTAAAGTGATTACTCAAAATAAATTTACTGAGTGCTCCTGAGTTTACAGTTGAGAGTAATTACACTAGAAAAGAATCTAGCAAATCATCATGAATTATTTGACAATTAACATTCACATTGATCACCACTTTTCCCAATTCTTATTGGCAAAGTCAGCAAGGTTAGCACTTAAATGTCTTATGATCAATTTATGACTTTACTAGTATTGCTAGTTAGCTTGCATCTTCATAGGGAAAGAAATAGGTCTACAGTATCTTTCTGTAAGAATATCTATGCAAGGATATATCCGGTGCCCCTCTGGTACCTTACATATAAAGAGAGAATATGGAGAACATATAGAAGATAATAAATACTTCTTGTTTAATTGATATCTTTCAGTTTGTTTAGCTACTAAGACAACATTTTACTCCCTTGAACAAATCCCTCATCTAGTCTTCTCATCCCTGTAAAAGGCACTATTCAGTAGCTAAAGTGATACTTTAAACTTACTTCCACTTTGCTTAAAATTCTGTGATGTTCTCTAACCAGATATACAACAACACCTGAACTGTTCACTGTAAACGAAAGTTCTTACTTGGTCTGGCCCTTGCCCGCCTTTGTAACCTCATCTAAAAACTTACTGCCCCTTTTCCTACTTGCTCCAGTCACATTGACCTCTTTTGTCATTCAAAACTGTCAAACTTTAGACTTTTTGCATCAATTTCCATTTGCCTGAAAAGCATTTCTCCTGCCATTCACATGACTGAATCTATCTGTGTCATTTTATTCTCAGCCTAAGTGTCACTTACATGGAGAAGTTTTACATGTATTATCCACTTTAAGGATGTAAATATTCAGTCTCTGTTTATGAATAGAATTGAGAGCCAGTAAGAACAGATTTCTGGGGTTGGGGGGATATATTTTTGTTAGGAGGCTCAAGAAAGGCTTCTCTGAAGATATCATATTGAAGAGACAGCAAAACTAAGTAAGAGAACCAGCCATTTAGATACCCGGAGGATAAAACTTGAAGGTAAAGGAAGCAGCCATACAAAGTCCTGGCATGCAAAAGGAATAGCAAAGAGGCCATGGTGGCCGGAACTGAGTGAGCAAGGAAGGTGGTGGGCGATGAAGCCAGTCAGCAACAGACCAGATCATGCAGCAATGTTATAGGCCATCGTAAGGATTTTGGATTTTACACTAAGAAAGATAGTAATCCCTTGTGTTGTGTTGTGAGAAGAGGCATTACACAATCAAGCATATATTTTTTTTAAAAACGGAAAAGCTCAGACACCTGGGTGGCTCAGTTGGTTACACATCTGACTTCAGCTTAGGTCATGGTCTCACAGTTCGTGAGTTTGAGCCTGGCTTTGCCCTCTGTGTTGACAGTGTGGAGCCTGTTTGGGATTCTCTCTCTCTCTTCCTCTCTCTGTCCCTCCCTGTCCCCTGCTCATGTTCATTCACTCTATCTCTTTCTTTCTCTCAAAAATAAGTAAATAAACTTAAAAACATTTTTTAAAGTTGAATGGGAAAATGAACAAAACATGAGAAAGAATTTAACCTTGAAACACAGGACTCTATGTCTCTTACTTTGTCAGCATCCATCTCATAAAACAGGAAAGATCTCTGAGAATAAGATAGTGTGGAATGGATTATTGAAGTGTGCCTGACTGCTGTGTTGACAGAAATCCCTCTTAATGTGCCTTTCCTGCTTTATTTATTTTCCCACAGTACGCATTACCTACAAATTTAATTTTTTTCCATTTATTTGTGTCTTCTTCCACAAGCCTCTTGAAGATAGATGATTTTGTCTGTCTTGTTCAGTGCTTTGTCTCAAGTACCCAGAATGGAGCCTGGAACAGTGCAGGTGTTCCATACACAGTTGCTAAAAGAATGAATGGAGAACTGTGGGTAGAATGGAACCATGGAAAGTCCACTGTCCATGTGTCGCCAAAGCATCGGTAGCCTTGGAGGTGATGCCATGTCCTTCCTTGGACTCACCCAGTGCCCCCACCCTGTGGCTTGGAGACGTGCACCACTAGCTGCCTTCCTCCCTCCAGAAATTCCTTAAGCCTCCAGGAATTACTCAGTCTGAACTTTTCCTTTGAAATGAAAAGAGATTCTTTCCCCTTTTGTAGCCTAAGAAAATACATTGGGGAAACTCCCTAGTGTTGAAAGAGAGGTATTGTTATAAGAAGTAAAAATCATTGTGTACTTGGAGGCTCAAAAGAAGAACATATATACATCTTATGTTTACCTTTGCAAACCCTTGAAATAATGGCAGTTTGGATAAATTTGTAGGTACCTTACTTTCACAATATGTTTTCTGTTTATGAAATTGTTTCAGGCTACCAACATATGGTCAAGATTTATCTTATTGAGTAGATCAGCTGCTTTTAAATGAAATACATGATACCAATAAGCAATTTCCTGCTGTGACGACAGTAGAAAGATTAGAAAATGCTTATCCTTCAAAAGCACACCCATAATTACTGTCCAAGGTTACTCTGAGTGAAGAGATAAAATGAGAGAAAAGAAAAAAAGTATGATTCTGGGGGAGAAAAATATATATACATATACTTATATATATTTAACATATATAGACACATTTAAAACATATTCTCAGAATTTAAGGCATATAATTCATACCTGCACTATGTTCAAGGTCATTCATAAACTGTGAAATCATAGTTGCCAATAGAGATTTAGATGTCATAGGGAGTAACACACTGACATACTGAAACAAATTGTTCCAAAGGTTTCCTATCTTTGTAATGCTTTGCACTGTAAAATCTTTTTTTTTTAAGTGCCATTGGCAATGGGAGAAAAAAGTACAGAGTTAGCAATAAAATATAGCTTGAAAGGATTAAAAGTAAAATAGAGGCGTACCTCTTTTATTGTGCTTCTTTTATTGTACTTTTCAGATATTGCGTTTTTTACAAATTGAGGTTTTTTTACAAATTGAAGGGTTTTGGCAACCCTGTGTCAAGCAAGTCTGTCAACGCCAGTTTTCCAACAGCATTTGCTAACTTTGTTTCTCTGCATTGCATCTTGGTAATTCTCGCAGTATTTCACAATTTTTCATTATTATAATATTTGCTATGGTGATCTGTGATCACTTATTTTTGATGTAACTATTGTAATTGCTCTGGGGTGCCATGAACTGCACCCATGTAAGACAGCGAACTTAATAGGTAAATGCTTTGTGTGTTCTGGTTGTTTCACTAACTGCTGTTCCCCTGTCTCTCTCTTTGAGCCTCCCTACTTCCCGAAACACAATAATATTGAAATTAAACCAATTAATAACCCTACAATGGCCTTAAAGTGCTCAAGCAAGAGGAAGAGTAGCACATCTCTCACTGGTAGCCTTGCTTCCAAATTCCTTAGAGACTTACCTATCCCTGACCCTTTAAAAAGTATATAATCAGTCCCTCCTCACAATCCCAGTACAGCTCTTTCTGCGCATGGGTCCTGACCTGATGCTATAATGAAAGCAGTGGAACAGTGCAGGTGTTCTTTGTACTCTGAAAGAGTCAATCAATCAATCAATCAAATGCTGGAAATGATTAAGACTAGTGAGGGAGGCTTGTCTAAAGCCGAGATAGGTCAAAAGCTAGGCCTCTTTTGCCAAACAGCCAAGTTGTGAATGAAAGAAAAAAAATCTTGAAGGATATTAAAAATGCTACTCTAGTGAGCACATGAATGATAAGAAAGCAAAACAGCCTTACTTCTGATATGGAGAAAGTTGTAGTGGTCTGAACAGAGCAAACCAGCCACAACATCCACTGAAGCTAAAGCCTAATCCAGAGTAAGGACCTAACTCTCTTTAATTCTCTGAGGGCTGATAGAGGTGAGGAAGCTGCAGAAAAGTTTGAAGCTATCAGAGGTGAGTTTGAGAGGTTTAAGTAAGATGCTATCTCCATAAAATAAAAGTGCAAGGTGAAGCAGCAAGTACTGATGTGGAAGCTGCAGCAAGTCATCCAGAAGATGTAGCTAAGATAACTGATAAAGGTGGCTGCAATAAACAGATTTTTAATGTAGGAAAAAATAGCCTTCTGGAAGAAGATGCCATCTAGGACTTTCATAGTTAAGAAGGGAGCAAGCAATGTCTTCAAAGCTTCAAAAGACAAGCTGACTCTCTTGTTAGAGGCTAGTGCAGCTGGTAACTTGAAGTTGAAGCTAATGCTCACTGACCACTCCCCAAATCCTAGGGCCCTTAAGAATTATGTCAAATCTACTCTGTCCTCTATAAATGGAACAGAATGCCTGAATGACAACATATCTGTTTACACCATGGTTTACTGAATATTTTAAGCTCCCTGTTGATAACTCCTGCACAGAAAAAAGAATTTCTTTCAGCATATGACTGCTCATTGACAGTGCACCTGCTAACCCAAGAGCTGCGATGGAGATAGACAATAAGATTAATGCTGTTTTCATGCCTACTAACACAGCATCTATTCTGCAGCCCATGGATCAAGGAGTAATTTTGACTTGCCAGTCTTTTTGTTTAAGAAATAAATTTTATAAGGCAACAGCAGCCATAAATAATGATGGATCTGGGCAAAGTCTACTAAAACCCTTTCAGAAATGATTCCTCATTCTAAATGTCATTAAAGAACATTCATGATTTGGGCGGCTGGGTGGCTCAGTCAGTTAAGCGTCCAACTTTGGCTCAGGTCACGATCTCATGGCTTGTGAGTTTGAGCCCCTCTGTGCTGTGCTGACAGCTCAGAGCCTGGAGCAAGCTTTGGATTTCGTGTCTCCCTCTCTCTGTCCCTCCCCCATTCATGCTCTGTCTCTGTCTCTTAAAAATAAGTAAACATTTAAAATATTTAAAAATTAAAAAAGAACATTCATGATTTGTGGGAAGGAGTAAAAATGTCAACATGAACAGGAGTTTGGAAGAAATTTAATTCATTGAAGGGGCTCAAGTCTTCAGTGGAGGAAGTAACTGCAGATGTGGTGGAAATAGTAAGAGAACTAGAAGTAGAAGTGGAGCCTGAAGATGGGACTGAATGAGTGCAATCTCATGATAAATCAGATGAGGAATTGCTTCTCGTGGATGAGGAAAGAAAGTGGCTTCTTGAGATGGACTCTCCTCCTGGTCAAGATGCTGTGAGGATTGTTGAAATGATGACAAAAGATTTAGATTATGGCATAAACTTAACTCATAAAACAGCACCAGGATTTGAGAGGTTTGACTCCAGTATTGAAAGAAGGTCTATTGTGGGTAAAATGCTAGCAAACAGCCTCACGTGCTCCAGAGAAATCATTCATGAAAGGAAGAGTCAATCAATGCAGCAGACTTCATTGTAGTCTTATTTTCAGAAATTGCCACAGGCACCTCAACCTTCAGCAGCCACACCTTGAGCAGTCAGCAGCTGCCAACATCAAGGCAAAATGCTCCATCAGCAAAAAGATTGTATCTTGCTGAAAGCTCAATGACATTTAGCATTTTTTATGAATAAAAAATTTTAAATTAAGATATATACATTTTTTTTAACAAAAAGGTACTGCCCACTTAATAGACTACCGTGTAGTGTAAACACAATGTTTGCATGCACTGGAAACCGAAAAATTGATTTGACTTGATTTATTTCAATATTCTCTTTATTGTGATGATCTGGAATTAAACCCGCAATATTTTCAAGATATGCCTGTATAGTTTCTTCCAGAAAGAAGAAAAATATACTACTTCTCGTGATATCAATGTTTATATTTAGGATGATTACAGCTGATCCCTGATAAACTTGATATGATAGAAGAAGAC
This sequence comes from Crocuta crocuta, assembly GCF_008692635.1. Classification (NCBI taxonomy): domain Eukaryota; kingdom Metazoa; phylum Chordata; class Mammalia; order Carnivora; family Hyaenidae; genus Crocuta; species Crocuta crocuta. The sequence goes on along the minus strand of NW_027533089.1, from coordinate 4,108,566 downwards.
GGGGACAGTCTCTGTCAATTCTCATTTTCTATTATGTATATAAATGCCTAAATTTGGTGAAACAATAGAATAGAAAAGAGGTGGGCAGAAAGACACACTGATTTGAGTGCCCTTTGTGACTTTATGTGTTGTAGAAGGAAAATATCAAATAGCAGATTAAACTGGAATTATCCCAGAAAGTAATCTTAAATTATTTTAAAATTAAATTAACAGTTAATCCTTAATGTTCTCAAGAACATTGTGGGAATTTTATAAAAATTCAAATTCTGATTCATTGGCTCTGGGGTGTTGCTTAGGATTCTGCATTCCATAAATGTCCTCAGGAAATGAAACAGCTGGTTGGAGGACCATACTTTGTGAGTTTCAAAATCTAGCCCCTCACCCAGGAAATTCAATCAATTTTAATGTGACCCTATGTAAAATGTGATTATTACAAAGAAAAACCTACTTCCAAAACTAGCATATAATTTTTTCCAAACTAAGGTAAATGCTTCTTTATCATTTACTATTAAATATTATTCACACCAAAGTTTATTTCTTATTGTCTTATTTTTCTCCCTCTTATGTGGCACCTCGGAGTTTCCAGGTGGGGGAGCCTCTGTCACACTGAGGCTGTCAGTGACCTGTGGAGTGAGCCTCATGCCACCAATCCAACGGTACATGTGGGTGACTGAGAAATAAACCTCTGTTATGTTTAGGCATGGATATTTCAGAGTTAGAATTGTTATTGTTACCACAGCAAGTTCTAGCGTCTCCTGACTGATCCATATAGAAAAGAGACTACGAGCAAATGCAGTGTAACCTGAAATTAACACTAAAATAGTTGGCACTGGCAGAAAATAAGCATTTAGCTTCCAGGAAAGACAGTTAGTGGTAAAAGAACGGGCTTTGAAATCAATCTTGGGGTTCATTCATGAACTGCATGACCTTAGCTACTTATTTAGATTCTGCTTATATTTAGTTTTCTCATTTGTAAAATAAGGTTAATAACTACCTTGGAGAATTTCTCTAAGAATTACATAAAAATGTTTATTTAAACATCCGGGGACTTAGTTCTAATGAAAGTAGATATAGTAATTATTCAGTTTCCGTAATTGCTTAGTATTATAAAACAGAGCATTACTAAAATTTTTGCTGATAAAATCTTATTAATATCAATGGAACTTAAAAAATAAAGTCAATAAGGGGCGCTTGAATGGCTCGGTTGAGCGTTGGACTTTGGCTCAGGTCATAATCTCTCGGCTCCTGATTTCCAGCACCGCGTTGGGCTCTGTGCTGACAGCTCAGAGCCTGGAGCCTGCTTCGGATTCTGTCTCCCTCTCTATCTGTCCCTCCTCTGCCTGTGCTCTGTCTGTCTCTCGCAAAATAAATAAACAAACAAATAAATAAATAAATGAAATTATTGGTCCACTTCTCATTATGTAATGATTAACTCCATATGCATGAAAAGAACCAAACCTTGGGGGTTTTCAAAGAAACAATATTCTTACATATACAACTTGTTAGATTCTCTTTGTTGATATAATTAGAACCTGAAATTTGAGTTTTTTATATTACAAAGTTTATGCTAAGGTATTTTCTCTTCAAATGAGTACAAATATAAAAAATATAAAATGCAGGGCTTATTTCAAAATACAAGCCGGACCTTTTTATTTATTCTCCACAATACAATATCAAATAACCTAGTGAATATATTAAAGGCCAAAACAAAAAAATTCTTTAAACACTCCTGGCTTAAGTGGTGAAATACTTTCATTGTTTTGTTATTTTTAATCGTTGAGAGTTTTATTTTTGTTGGTCAAGTTCAGAAGCTATTGAGTTAATGTTTATTTGTTTAGAAATTAGCATATGTCTCTCTCTGGCCCTCCCCTGCTAACACTCTGTCTCTGTCTCTCTCAAAAATAAATAAACATTAAAGAAAAGGGAGGTGTCGTCTAGGTGGCTCAGTTGGTTAAGCATCTGGCTTCAGCTGAGATCATGATCTCATGGTTCGTGGATTCGAGTCCCATGTCAGGCTTTGTGCTGACAGCTCAGAGCTTGGAACTTGCTTTGGATTCTGTGTCTCCCTTTCTTTCTGCCCCTCCCCTGCTCATGCTCTGTCTCTGTCTCTCTCAAAAACAAACATTTAAAAAAAGAAGAAGAAATTAGGAGTATGTGTGTATATATATACATCAAGATTTTATTTTTCTTAAATCATTGACAGAGAAATCTCTAAAATATGTTTATCTATAACCATGCCTTATTTCTTTCCTCAAACAGGGCATTTTGTAATTTGACATATAGCACAACTTAAACTGTGAAGGACACATATTAACTCACATGTTGACCCACAGTAGACTTGGAGAAATTTAACTGCCGTTTATCTGGTGAAAATAATAAAATGAACTCAGTGCTTTAAAAGTTCCTTGAATCCAAAACTAAAGCCAATGAATACAGGCTTCACAAATATTTCTGTTAAATATTTTCATAGAAAATATTTGGCTAATGAAATTATTGAACTATAACTTTCTATATTTTCTACCTCTAATATCAGAGATAGCTGATGTTGCCTTGGCAACTTCCATAGATAATTTGCTGCAGGAGTACAAATTTGATTCTATAAATGTGATTCAAAATATATTGACCTAATCTTTAAAATCAAAACACACTCTTAAAATGGCTTCTATTACTAACACTTAAAGGAAAAGGAATGGAAAATATAAAGATAATAAATATAACCTATTTATCATGGAAAACCAGATGCTATATACATCAACTTGAATTTTCTTTCCATTTCTAAAATATGTCGCAGAAATAGGTCAAGTTGAAAAAAAGCACACACATAAGAAGAGAAAAATGCAATTATGACTATGGCAACAGGACAGAAGTATTTTGCCAAGAAAAAATTTTTTTTACTCAGATAATACAAGTTTCAGAACACGCACTCCAGATGGCAAATCCATAGTTTATGTGAGTGATCTTATCTTTACGACCCACAAGAATCTTGCAGGCTGCACCTCTGAAACTTACATGTGCTGTGAATGAAAGGGATTTGGATTTGCGGTTGCAGCTCTCTTGCTTCCAGATCCCTTGCCTGTGTCCTGTCTTGTCCCGAGGCATTCGCAAGGGGTCTGTCATCCTGGTTACCTTTCCAGGCAATGACTGGCAATAATGTAATTCTCACCTGAGAAAAAATGGTTCCCTGTCCAGGAGTTGAAAATGCTAGTTAAATTTAAGCTTCTGAAATTCCTATTGGTAGCATTGGCAACGGATGTTCGTAAGGGATAGAGGTAGAGAATACACAAAAACAACCAGAAAAGAGACGTTTCCCGGAGACAGGAGGCGGGTAGTTTGTTTATTTTTGTATAGTGCACAGAAGACAGGTTCCTGTGGCTTTTCCTGGCAGCTCTGGCCACACTTGTTGCAGTTTCCAGAGGCTGCACAGCTAATGGAAGAGTTTGGGGGTTTCTTTTATTTATTTATTTATTTTTAAATTTTTATTGAAAAAAAAATTTAAGTTTTTATTTATTGATTTTGAGGGACAGAGAGAGAGAGAGAGAACGCACGTGCACACAAGTGGGGGGAGGGCAGTAAGAAAGGCAGACAGAATCCGAAGCAGGCTCTGTGCCGTCCGCACAGAACCGGATGTAGGGCTCCAAGCCCGAATGGTGAGATCATGACCTGAGCCAAGATCAAGAGTCAGAGGCTTAACCACCGAGGCACCCTGAGAAGTTTGGAGTTTTAAAACAAAACAGAGAACAGGATTGATAATCATTTCAAACACTTGTTGCTCTGTGGCTGTGGGAGCTACTTGGCCTATTGGAGTCTGAGTTTTTTCTATCAAATGGAAACAAAATTAATGAACTTGCAACCTTGTTGCAAAGATCAAAGCTAATACTCTTGAACATATGAGTATCCAACAGATGCTCAATAGTGAGAACAATATTAAATTTACTTTTTTAATTGCAAAGTTTCTGATGGACTATACTGATCTAGGGCAGGACACGTAGCATTTTGATGTGGTATATAAAACTGGAGTTTCTCTTCCCTTCCCTTCCCTTCCCTTCCCTTCTTCTTTTTTTTTCTTTCTGCCTCTTTTCCTACCATCGCACCCTTCAGTCTAATAAATCTTCATTGGGGAACTTTGGTGGCTCAGTCCGTTAAATGTCTGACTCTTAGTTTTGGCTCAGGTCATGATCTCATGGGGTCAAGCCCCACAGTGGGCTCTGTGCTGGCAGTGAGGAGACTGCTTGAAATTCTCTGTCTGTCTGTCTCTCTCTCTTTCTCTCTCCCTCTCTCTTCTCCTCCACCACTCATGCTGTCTCTCTCAAAATAAGTAAACTTAAAAAAAATTAATCCTCCTTAACATATATTTTGGGTGTATTTAGTCCCGTCACCAGTAGTAAATTACATTGAATGATAAGCTTTCCAAACCACCTTAACCCGATCATCTTCTTACTTATTTCTGTAGCTTTATCTCTTTTGACAGAAAACAGGGGAAAAAAACTATAGCTGTGAGGTTTTTCAGAAAACATACCATTTGTTTTACTCAGATTTACCCCTGGAACAAATTGAGCTTTCAAGCAATAAAACTGTCATGCACAAGGTTTCTTTAAAAGAAATTCTACTTGAAGATGCACTGAGAACTAGAATATTAGAAGAAAGTGACAGGCTTCTGAACACAAAAATAACTATGCTCTTCAAAAGAGAGAAATACTTGGGGCGCCTGGGTGGCTCAGTTGGTTAAGCGTCCAACTTTGGCGCAGGTTATGATCTCATGGTTCGTGGGTTTGAGCCCCACGTCGAACTTTGTTCTGACAGCTAGCTCAGAGCCTGGAGCCTGTTTCAGATTCTGTACCTCCCTCTCTCTCTCTGATCCTCCCCTGCTCACGCTGTCTCTCTCAGAAATAAATAAAACATTAAAAAATAAAATAAAGAAATGAAAATTTGCAAAGAAAAAGAGAGAGAGAGAAATACAGTAATATCTCCAAGCAAATTACAGTGTCATTTCATTTAGAGCAATATTGAACTATGCCTCGATGGTGTGTTTCTATGAGCATAATTAGGCACTTAGCCATGGGATCCTATTTTGTTCATGAGAGCACTGGAGAAGGACTTAGGAGGTTCCCGGGTTTTTTTCGGCAACTCTGGTGGCCCAGAGGGTGGCACTGAGCGAGTCACTCAGCCTCCTTAAATTTCCATTTTTATGTTATTGAGTAGTTGGGTTTAGAATTTTCCTTCCTTTCAGGAATAGAAGGTTTTTATGTGTTTTCATAACCATGTGGACTGAATCAAGTGAAGGGATGCAAGAACATGATGTATGAAAGCTTCTTAGGATAAGATCCAGATTCTTTAACATGGTCTCCCAAATCTTGCCTCTCCACCAGCCTTATTTCCTGCCATTGCCTACCCCTGGCCCCAAGATTTTTACACCAGTAATTTTTCCATAAACCTTACCTCTCTTTGAAGAACTCTCTCCCACTATAATCCCAGCTGTTCATTTATTCATTACATGAATAATTATTGAGCATTTACAATGTCCCTGCTATGGTGCTAGGGGCTAGAAATGTACTGATAGATAAGATGACAAAATCCTTGCCTCCATGTATTTTACATTCTAGTGGGAGGAGCTCAACCAAAAACAAGCCAACAAATAAACAGGAAACCGAAGAAGGTAGTAAGCTATGCGAAGAAAAAATAAACATTCCTCATTTGTCCAGTAAAGGATTACCACTCCATTTCATACTGATGATATAAATGAGGACTTTCTGTTAGAGTATTTGATAACAACTTTTGTGTTCTCTCTATTCTTGTTCACTTTTGGTTCCCCAGCCCATTTCATGGGCTTTGGTATACAGTAGATACACATCCAGTGATACATTTGTCCCACTGACCAGTACATTTTGGTTAGATGATCTGGGGCAAATCAGAACGTTCAAGGATTTGTTGCCAGATATTTCTAGGAGGTCATGTTTTTATGGTGGTGAGTACTTTCTTCATTCATAATTTTAATATATAACTCCAAGGAAATAATCTATAGGTGGTCTTGAAGAACACAGAAGAATCCAAAGATGAACAAGAAGCATTGGAGAGGGTACAGGTAGAGAAAAAGTATGTTTACAGGTATAGAGAACTGATTGGGAAATTACAACTAACCTGACATACCAGGGTATGGGTTGCATGGGTGTAGTTTTCAATAAAACATTCACATTTTGAGTAAATCAGTCAAGTTTGTTGTTAGAAAAAAAAAAGAGGGAAGACAATTACTATTTTAATCTTCATTAAGTACTTCACTAGGTGCAGTTTATGTGTTAACCCATTTATTTCTCAAAATAACATCAGTGTCATTATCTTCATTTTTTTAGATGGAAAAAATTGGGTCTCTAAGAGACAATTTACTCAAGATCAGTAGTAACTAGGTTTTCCAGTTGGTCTCGGAACCCAGGCGGTTTGGTCTCTAAAGTCTATACTCTTCAACTACGGAACACTGTCAGCCAGTTAATGTTTTGTGTTTTAATTGAAAGTTCCAAAATTATAATCCAGGTCCTGCATAAATAAATCTATTTAGCTTAGATGACTCTTTTTCTAGTCTCAGATCTGCATCTACTTGCTTTTGGGCGTTGAGCAACTTAATTACTCCGATTGATGGTGTTTCCTTATTGTGAAGATTAAGAGACATAATAGCCATAAAATATCAGTGTATTACTTGAGTAATAGCGTCCATGCTATTAATGTGTTTGTTGGGAGAAAATACAGTTAGAAGTTAACATCGAGCTCTTCCTAATAAGTTAAACGGTTGAAGTTTAGAGATTACTTAAATAGTAAGCTTATGTTCAGAGGATACTTTGGCCATGTGTATTTTTATTTAAAAAGGATCTTAAGTGCTTCGTATCATCTCTGTTTTCAGAGTATATAAAAACCCAAGAAAAATGCTTGGGGCCAGGACCACTCATTATGATTCAGAAGCATAAGTTAGAAAGCATTGCTGTCTCCTTTACATCGTTTTTGTAAAAGAAAGCAGAGATAAAGTCATTGTGAAACACATTTCTGCAATAACAAACCAGAGAATATTAGAGACACATAAATGCTTGCTGCCAAAGGAACATTTTCTCCAGTGAAGGTATGCATTAGAGTCATCTAATAAACAGAGTCATCAAGTAGAGTCGTCTAATAAATGATTCATCCAGACACTAATATTTAATCAGTTCATACCTTTAATTGTTCTGAGAACCTTTTAAACACTGTAGCATATTTAAACATATTCAGGGTTATTCATTGTTCAAGGTTAATTCCTTAGTCAAACTTATTTTTAAATGAATAAGTGACACAAAAGGAAAGCACATTATCACTTCATACTAAATACCAATGTGGTAATTATTTTCTTTAGATAGTAGACTTTTTTTTTACCTGCAATGTTCTTAGAATTTTTCTGACAACTTGAAAGATTAATAGAAACTACTTGTGAAGTCATGGAAAGTTTGCTCTGCTATGGCTTATTAAATAAATAGATTTAATTTTTTCTATGGAATTGCTTTTTAATTTTTTACAGCATGGCAATGTTTTCCTACTTAATTTCATAATGTGAGTCATCAATAATGAAATAATTTGCTGCATTCAGTGAAATGAAATGTAATGCCAAATTTAAAAATATTAATGGATTTTCTTTACATTTAGTATTTCTTTCCACTTATATGACAATCCTTACATAAATAAAAATGGCACCCTGAATTATTACACTTTTCCACAAGAGGGCTCTTGAAAGGCAAAAATACTGCCCGTGATTAGTGATCTGCCTACATCTATTGGTAAAAGCTAGAGAAACAAGATTTTTAAATATTTCCTTGAGAATTCACTAAATTTTAAAAATTTCTTCAAATTAAATTAATATTTGCACTAATCAGAATTCGCTAATAGTAACAAAAGCTAAAATTTATCGAATGCTTCCTTTGTGCCAGACCCCGTGTTAAATGCCACATATATAACTATTATTAATTGCTCTTTACACAGTCAGAATAAGCATGGGCTTCTGGAATTGGATTGCCTGGATTTGAGTCTCGGCTCTGCCATTTTTATTATTCCTGTGACCTTGGGCAAGATATCTGTTACTTATTTCTGTCCTCAGTTCCTCTCCTGTAAAACCAGGCTGTTGTAAGCATTAAGAGAGTGAAGACAAGTAAAGCATTTAGAAGAACGCCTGGCACACAGTGAGTGCCTTGTAAATTTTCACTACTGCTGTAATTATTGCAGAAGACAAAACAGGTCCATGGATTAAACTGCATGCCCCAAGTCACACAGCTAGTAACCCAGCCAGTGTATGAGAGCCAACCAATATGCCCCTACTGTAAACGAAAATTGGCAACTTCCTCACCCATTCCGGCACTAGGGGACCCGCCCCCGTGCTTACACATGCTGCCAGCCTTACCTATGCTCCTGAATAATCCTCTTCCTGTTGTTCTCTCCCTCTGTAGTTACCGACACCCCTTGATGTTATCACTGATTTATGGGTTGAACTGCCGTGAAGCTACTTGAGTTCCAGGACAATGTCTTACTTGTTTTTGCTTTCCTAGCACACAGTGTGTGCTTCCCTTGGTTAGCAAGGATTGACAAGGATGATTAAAAACTAAGGATATTTTTTAATCTCCGCAACTGTCCTGTAAAATAGTTTTTGTCAGTCCCATTTTACAGATGAGTAAAGTGAAATTCTTAGGGGCTGCATCACCAAAATCTCATAGCTTGGAAATGGCCAAGCAATTCAAAACTGGACCTGACTCCAAAGGCTTTATTCTTTTTGCTATAATACTCCCTCCACACCTCATGATTGTATGTTTACTGGCTGAAGGGAGCCTGTGAAAACCCCACCAAGAAACATACCTGAATGTTATGAAGGTGATAGATCAAGATGGAGAGATAATAAATAGATAAATATAGATACAAAGATGATTCATAGATAGTTTATTTTTCATACTACGATAACTTAGGTATTCAGATGAAGATTGCTCCTTTCAAGTATATTTGGTCAAATTGTTCACTTTTTCCAGCAAGGTTAAAAATTCTCAAGTCAAGTTGACTTTATAACTCTTCTTTTCAAAATCTTTTTGTGGAACATTTCAAAAAATGTAATCATGGGATGGTCCTTGATGGCATTATGCTAAGTGAGATAAGTCAGACAGAGAAAGACAAATACCATATATCACTTTAATGTACAATCCCCAGAACGGAATCTGTAAAAACAAAGAGTAGAACCATGGTTATCAGGTGCTGGGGCAAGGGCATAAGAGGGTAGGATTGAGAAGATGTTTTCTAAGGGTACAAGTTTGCAACCAGCAGATAACTAAGTCCTGGAGATCTAATGTACGGTACAGTGGTTATAGACAACAGTGATGTATTATACACTTAAAAGTTGATGAGAGGGGTGCCTTGGTGGCTCAGTAGGTTAAGTGCCCAACTTTGGTTCAGGTCATGATCTTGCAGTTCATGGGTTGAGCCCCACATCAGGCTCTGTGCTGACAGCTCAGAGCCTGGAGCCTGTTTCAGATTCTGTGTCTCCCCCTCTCTCTGCCCTTCCCCACTCACACTAAGTCTCTCTGTTTCTCAAAAATAAATAAACATTAAAAAATGTTTTAAGTTGATGAGAGACTAGATCTTCATTGTTTTCCACCACAAAAAAAACAAATGAAAATTATGTGACCCAGTAGAGGTATCAGCTAATGCTACCGAGGTAATCATATTGTGATCTATAAATGTATCAAATCACCTTAAGCTCATACAATACCATATTTCAATTATATCTCAAGGAAAACAAATAAATATTAAAATTTAGTAATGAGAAAATAATATAGTTATAATTAATAATTAACCCAGATATTTTTCCAGCACTAGAGATGCCACAGTGAACCAAAGGAGGTGTGGCTTTTAAAAGCCTTCCATACTATTCTGGGAAACAGACATGAGTTAAATCATTGCCTACATAATATAAAATCAGAACTGTAAAAAGCATTAAGAATAAGAGTATTATTCAATGAGAGTGTGTCATAAGGAGAATCACTTGATCAGGGACTCAGGGAAAGCTTCCTCCCAGAGGAGATTTGTGAACTGAGATCTAAATGATGAGTAACTTTCAAGCAGGTGGGGAAAGGAGGAAAGAGCTTTATTCCTGTGGAAGAAACCACATGTGCCAAGGTATGTAGTGGGAGGCACCACTGCTAAGGAGGAGCTAAAAGAAGGTCAGTGGAATAAAGAGGGTAAGGAGGAATATGGTTCAAGAGGAGGCTGAAATGTAGGAGACAGACAATTAATTCAGCAAATACTTACTGAGAAACTACTACATCCCTCCTAATGCTATAGCTACAGAGAAAGCACAAAGTAGTGAAGCATTTTTCTCTCAAGGAACTACTTAATCTGGAAGAAGATGGACATACACACACCCCTAGATATAATGTAATGTAATCAGTAAGAACAAAATACTTACGGGAGAGCAATAGAAGGAGCTATTAATTTTGATTGAGGAGGAACGGGAAGGAAGCAATCCCGTTTTTCCCGTGGCAAAAACTGCAGTGAATAATTGACATTTGAGCAGAGGCTTAAACATATTCTAGGCAATAGCATGGAGAGAAGCACAAGGTGTAAATAGCGGCCATAAATCTATTAAATAATGATTTATTTGAAGGATCAATTTATGGAGACAGTTACTCTTTTTTCTTTCTGCTGTCTAATAGCAAAAGCATTAAAATGTTTACCATATCATTCAGCATTTCTCAGCTGCTGCCACTAGGTGGCAAACATTTCCAAACTATGGCAGGAAACTGCTGAACATCAGAGCCTGTTGGACCTTTTCTGGGCTCTTCAGCAGTCACAAACAGAATATTCTAAAACATTCTCATTATTGTCATTTTGAGCACCCTTACTGTTTTTGTGAAATAAAAGATAGCAATGTGAACAAAATTACATTAAAAAATGTAAACACAGGTTTTATTGGCAGGAGTTAAAATTCTGCTCTTTTTGACAATAGAACCTTCCACTTCAGGCTCAGAACAAGGCCAGAGAAGTGGAGCAGCTCCATCACAGATTCCCATCTCCATGACAACCTTTTCAGTTCCATGCACAATTAAAGCTACAGTATCGTTTTGTCAGCATGAAAAAAATACTGGCGTTTTGGCTGGTATTCATTTTTGAGAAGGGGTTAAAGACATTAAGTTGATTCTAATTAGTGCAGCTGAATTATAGAGGGGAGGGAATAGATTTGAAAATGCTTCACATAAGCAGGCCCACCTCTCTCCCCCATTAGCAAGCAAAAATACATATCTTATGCAGTTTAATACGCTGACATTATCACTATCCTCTTTAGCTTTCTTTGACAACAGCTCTTTTGTGCCAGGCATTCTCAAAACTCCTGGCTTAATTCCCATGTAGGCTATATTTGTGGATGAAAAAAATCTGTTCATTCCATTAGCAATTAGATTTTGACCAGATGGTCTGGTTGGGACTCCCTCAGAATCCTGGAATAACCTCATCCCCAGGCCCTGTGCGTCTCTGCCTCTTCTGAAAGCATTTTTGAGTTTTTTGGCTGTCAGTGAGAAAATCTTTAGGGCTCGTGTTCCCTCTGACCTGAAGGGGATTGTTCAGAATTCCTGAAAGGTTCAGGTAAAATACTTAAAGGGTTAAAAAGTGAAACATATAAAGAAAGTTTAGCAGAACAGGAGCTTGGTAAATGAAGAAAAAATATTGATGAAGCATTTTACGACTTAATGACTTTTCAGGAGCGGATGTGGCATTTGAAATAGAGTGAAGACCAGCTCCTCTGTGCCTTAAAATAATTGTTAATATAGAATAAAGATACCAATGGGATTTGTACTTTCGTATCATTTCATGAAAGTAATAACGTGAAAGACTTAGTTGACTTTAAGGCATTTCTGACATTCCTGAGGAGGAAATCGAGGTGGTAATATATTACCAGGGGTTATAATAGAATATTATTCCCTGAAAACTATTAACATCTATACTTTCTCTTCCCTTTAGAAATGTACAAGTATAACCCTGCCTGAAACCAGAAGGATGAGACAGATGCCTCCTCATGGCTTCAGCATCCCATGCTTTTGCAGGTATGAAATGCAGGCATTATGGTCCTGCTACTTCATTCATTTTAATCATCATGAAAATCTTATAAAAGTTGGATGGAAGAAATAGGAGCCACTCTTTGGTCTAGCACTTGTGAATAGACACTATCATTGCTTGAAGAAGGTACTATTATTGTCCCTTTTTGCATGGGCAAGTTGAGACAAAAGTAGTTAAATGTCTTTCCCAGCACTATATCCACAGTAGATGGCATCTGTTTCTTTCTGCCTTTGGTTAACCATACTTCTTTCTTACCTAGGAGTGAATGAGGCTGGCCCATTCCTAGCCCCACAGCAGACATGGAATTGAGGCTTGAACCAAAATGACACTTCCATCTCCCACCCCAGCTGATGCATTCAGGAATGGACATGGCACATAAACTTTGCCAGGGGAAAATGTTTCTGCTCTCTCATGCTCTCTCACTTTCTTGTTGTCTTTCCTTCTGTCATTTGCTCCATCTGTGGTCTCTGTTTCTCTTTATTGACCAGATTTATTCTATCACCACAGACTGGATACATCTAGATAGGAAATGTGGTTGTTATATTTTACATTTGTATATTTCCTATCGTCAAAGGACTAAGTCTTTTTCTCAATCCAGTTTGCAAATTCTTAGGGAAGATTCTGTTTGTCCAGATTTGGGTCCCTTTCCAAGGACTGGATCAATCACCTGTTGTTCCTGGGGTAAGGGAAGAACATGCCAACTCTCCCTGAAATCACATTGGTAGAGGAGAGCACTTCCCAAAGAAGGAGGCTTGTCATTGTAAAGGGTCTAGGAACATGGAGCATGTAGGAGTAAGCATATAAAACAGCTGATGTGGGCTAAATTGAAGTCTCTACAATAAACTATCATTAAGAATATTTCATTGTTATAATAATTTAATATCTACACAGTATTTTGCAGTTCAAAAATATCTTCACCTTCCCTGAGGTGCGTTACATACGCATCCAAATGTGTGCTTCTTAATGACTACAGTTAAGTCTCACCAGAATAAGTGACTGCTTACAATGCCCATTAATTAACAGAGATCACTCTTCCATCAACTTCTAAAATGAAACAAAGACCAAGAAGCATGTTGCCTGAATTCTTATAGGCAAATAATGCTTCTTAATGGTCAGTTAAATCAAATGCATTATTTTACAAAGGCCACTCTCAAATATACACTTCAGACCAAAAAGACATTTTTTTTGATGCAGCAATAAAACCTCTTTTAACATTCTGGCATTTTCCCCCTACACACCAAGAATTATACTATAATACAGTTTGGGATCCTGAATTTAATTTCACTTAAGATTAACTAGAGTATTTTTATATTTGCATTTATATTTTTAATTGAATGATAACTTAATAACTTAGATAAAACATGAGAATTCGTTACAGAGTGGCACTGACAAAACATGTGTATTCTTAAATGAAAAGCTTGATAAATTTATATATATGATATAAATTTATATGGTATATAGAATATATATGTATATGTTCTCCAATACAAGCAGCACATAGATCAAGAAACAAATTAAAGTTCTATTTTGCCTCTGCTCAATCTACCCCTATCTCCAGAAGTCCTATTCTGACTACTATTCCCATTGACGTGTTTTGTCTATTCTTAAAGTTCATATAAATGGAATTATACAACATAAACTCTTAACATAAACTCTTTTATAGCTGACCTTTTTCATTGAACATAATGTCTGTGAGGTGAGATTCACCCATGGTGTTTCCTGTACCATTAGCTCATTCATTTTTACTGCTGGGTAGAATTCCACTTACTAACTCATCACAATTTACTTTTCCATTCTTCTATTGATGGACAATTCTTAGCTATTATGAATAAAGCTGGTTGAAATGTTTTTGTCCTTATCGTGTGTGTGTGTGTGTGTGTGTGTGTGTGTGTGTAAAAGTATTGACTCCTTTATCTTAAGTCCATACCTAAGAGTTGATTTGCTGGGTCATAGGAAAAGTTTATGTTTAGATTTAGCAAAAACAGCTAATATTTCAAAGGAGTTACATCATTTTATATTTTCACAAGTAAAATATGAGAATTTCAGTTGTTTGCTATCTTCACCAACCATTGGTATGGTTGGTATTTTTAATTTCAGATATTTGGTGAAAAGAAGAATATCACAATATCACATTGTTATTTTCATTTGCATTTCCATGATGAGTGATGATGTAGATCACCTTCTTCTATAATTATTGCTTATTTAGATATTCTTCTTTGCCAAATAATGGTTTAAAATACTTGTAATCTTAAAAACTTAGGTTGTCTTATTGATCTGAGGGAGTTCCTTATATATTTTGGACATTTGTCATATATGTTGTAAATATTTCCTTTCATTCTCCATCTCTTTAATGGAGATTTTTGATGAATGGAAGTTTTACCTTTCACATTTAGGTGCACAATTCATCTCAAATTAATTTTTAAGTGTGGTATATCAAGTAGAGTTTCATTTTTACCCATATAAATATTCAATTGATCTAGCTTTAATTATAGAAAAGATCACCCTTTTCTCCACTGAATGTATTGATGCTTTTTAAATCAAATGACTCAATAGATGTGAGTCTACAACTTGATCCTCTTTCTTATACTATTGATCTTTTAGTCCATCCTTGACCTTACGCTTTATTGCTTATTAGATGTATCTTCAATTCTTGGTAGTTTCCCATCTTTATTTCACTCCTTCAAGATTGCATTGGTTTGTTTGTATCCATTGTTGTTTTTCTGGAAATTTCACAATCAATTTTTCACTTTACACAAAACTACTAAAATTTTTATTGGGATCGTATTAGCATGTATATTATTCATGAACATGGTACACCTCTCCATTTATTTGACCCTCCTATTTTGTGATTTCAATCTGCTGATATTGCTTGTCCTCATCCTCTGCAGATGGAGAACACACTAATGAGCTAGGCTAGAGAATAGTCTCAGAGCAGAGAGGAGATCGGAAGATAAAGAGGTATTTGTGAACTCCAGAAAAACCAGTATCATCTGGGAATTCAGCATCCTTCTACTCAAGGTCCATTTATATTGTCAATCTATTTTTCTAATTAACAGTAATATTAACTTACATAATAATTCCCTTTTACTTACAGTGAAAATACCTTCACAGCAGCAACTAGATTAGTGTTTGGTTAAATCTCTAAGTTGACACAAAAAACCATAATGTCAAGAAATGCCAAAGCCACCAGAAGCTGAAAGAAACAAAAAACAAATTCTCCCATAGAGTCTCTGGAGATAATGGTTCTGCCAATACCTTAATTTCAGACTTCCGGCTTCTAGAATGTAAGTGAATAAAATTTTGTTGCCTTAAGCTACAAAGTTTGTGGTAATTTACTATAGTTGCCATAAGAAATAAATACTGGTTGTTTGGAGCTATGGATATTGGAATCAAAGGCATAATAGAGGGAGAAAAAATGAGATGAATGATGTGGCATCACAGAAATTCAAGGGAGAGGCACCTAGGTGGCTCACTTAGTTAAGCATCTAACTCTTGACTTCAGCTCAGGTCATGATCTCATGGTTCATGGGTTTGACCCCCGACATTGAGCTCTGTGCTGGCAGTTCAGAGCCTGCTTGGGATTCTCTCTCTACCTCTGTCTGCTCCTTCCCTTCTCTCTCTCTCTCTCTTTCTCTCTCTCTCTCTCAAAACAAACAAACAAACAAACAAATTCAAGGGAAAAATATTTCAGGAAGTGGCCTGTTCTATTGCTAAAGAAAGATCAAATAAAATAAAGACTAAAAGGCTTTCATTAGATTTAGCAACAATGATAGCAGTGAGAATCTTTGTGAAAATAGTTTCATTTTAAAGCAGATTTTAACATGCAAGATGGCTAATGGTTTTTGTTTGTTTGTTTGTTTTTAATTTTTTAATGTTTATTTACTTTTGAGATATATAGAGTGAGAGACAAGTGCGAGTGGGGGAGGGGGAGAGAGAGAGAGGGAGATACAAAATCTGAAGCAGGGTCCCAGCTCTAAGCTGTCAGCACAGAGCCTGACATGGGACTGGAATATGCATGGACTGCAAGATCCTGACCTTAGTTGAAGTCAGATGCTTAACTGAGCGAGCCACCTAGGTGACCCAGGATGGTTAATGGTTAAATGAAGACTTACAAATGCAATTCTAGATCTCTCTTTTTCAAAATGCTTGATTTTGAAGAGAACAAAGGAAGTAGTGTTGTAGTGAAGGAGATAATAGGATGAATGTTTGCCTCCCTGTTTAAGATACAAAACCCGTTGAAAGATACAAGCCCCTCATCAGGCTCTCTGCTGTCAGTGCAGAGCCTGCTTCAGATCTTATGTCTCCCTCTCTATCTGCACCTCTCCTGCTTGTACTCTCACTCTCAAAAACATAAATATTTTTTTAAAAGAGAGATTTAGGTAAATATTTTACTGTTACAAAAGATAAAAGGTCCTTGCAATGCCAGCACCTAGCATAGTGCTTAGCACATCTAGGTGGTCAATCAATAAAGGTGAATTGTCTGAAACATCCCTCTATCTGCAGTGCAGCTCTGGCATTATTCATCCTTCTATTGCAGCTTTTAAACACTATGTTGAATTTATGTGTTACTTAGGTGCTTTCATGTAGTAAACCATGACCTCCTTTGGACTAAGGGTTAGGTATTTACATTCTCATTCTTAGCTGTTAGAAAAATGCTTCATATAGCATTAGATTAATGTTAAATGAAGGTATAAATGAATGAATACAAAAAAAGAAAGAGTGAATTCTAAAGTATTAAGTTAGGATTCAACTTATTTTCTGTTTCAGAGGCGTCAATCTATCTTCTATAAAATTTTCTAGTTATGCCATGGAATTGAGGTAGAAAAGAAGGTGGTTTTCCAGTGTGTAATGCTGGGAAGCCACACAGATTACAGTGATACTTTCTGGTTTGTCACCTCTAATATTTATGCAGCAAAACTAACTTAAGGGCCCATTTATAGGTTTCCTGACAGTGCTAATCTTATCTGATTAGGTATACCCTAGAAATTCATGGAGGAAGATCAGGCAAAAATAGATGTCTCTTAATACAAATTGTAGAGGAAGTCTTCAATTAAATTTCATCTGTAAGTACAAATATGGAAAAATTGTCCAAAGCACTAAAACTTAAAAATGGAAATTGTATTATGTAAGGGTATNTATTATATATATATATATATGTATTACAAAAGAACCCAAGAAACAGAGGGATACTTGCCACATTGATAACTATTACCTCTGAGAAAAGGATTGGAATTGGAGGTGGTGAACAAATGAAACTTGAGTTTTAGCTATAGCCATATCTTTCTTAAAACAGGAATATACTAAAGTCTTATTTATTTAATCAAAAATAATTTTAAAAAATCTAGCAGTACTCTCAGCCATAGTATAAACATTATATTTAATGTCATTAAATTAATTTACAATTGTGGGAAGCAGGTGATACACTCTGAGAAATGTTAGCTCTTAAAGACTTTAAATACAAGTTCACATAAAAAATGGCAAAGTAACACACATCTGTAAAATTTCCAACAATCTGAGGACAAGCAGAGTAAAACTGAAAATCGTCCTAAACTTGGGGAGTGAGAGATGAGCTGGGTGAAGTGTGAAGGGAGCATGGGTCCGAGGTGTCGGCTGTAAATATCACTTTAATAAAATACCCACGTTTTAGTAGGACCACTTTGCTTCCATCCTTCAAAAGGGGTTTTCAAAATTACCTATGTCCCTTCAGGGGAAATTATAGTATGTGACCGACCTTTCTAAAGAAAATACATTGTCTAAAACCATCTGTAGTTCTAAAACTAATGTCATGCTGTGACCCTTCTTTATGTATAAGGAACACTCTTTTAAATATGTTTTCCTTTCTAATTCCTATTATAAGAAGAAACGTCACTGCTGTGTTTCCAAACTGAGTAACTAGAAGCTATTAGCGCAGATAACTTTCATTTAACTTTTTATTAAACTTTTGGAAAATGAATAATAAGTTGTTCCGGATTTAATGTACCTTCTCTAAATTATTTATTCAGAATATTACGTTTGAATGCATAGATAACCTATGCAAAAAGTCATCCTCAAAACTATCTGTTAAGTTCTTGTGTTAAACACAAGAAGAATCTATTCATTGGATTTAGTTTAGCTAACAATCTACTGGGAAGTGTATTCCACACTCATTTAGTAAGTGCCTCTTCTATACTAAGCACTGTTGTTTATTCTGGGAATATAGCAGCAAGCAAATCAAAGCCACCATGTAGGTATATTAATGTGAATCACCTTGTGTGGTATCTGGAGTTGACTCAGTGCTTTTCAGCTGTCTCAAAATCTTCTTTTTTTATTGGTACCAAACCTTTAAGAAGACTTTCACCAATTGCCTGTCACTTCTCAAAACTGAGTCTGACATTCTTAATGATGTCCTTTTTAAAGCCTACAGTCTTCAAATGAAAGCTTTTCAAACTCGGATGGATATATAATTCTCCCCAATAAATTAAAATATATAGGGAGAGTTATTTATTTATTTATTTATCAAAACCTAGAAGATAGTTTAAAATGTTCACTGTCAATATGCAGTATGTCAAACACATGCAAAGGTGTATCATCAAAAACTATACCATGAACATGTACATTGTCTTTTTAATTCAACATTTACCCAATATTTCTTGAATACTGGGCTGAGTATGGTGAACAGATAGTACCAATTCCTATCCTCTTGAGCTTAGAGCTTATTGGAAGAGACCATCTTTAGAAATATAAATCCACAAGTAAATGTAAACCTATTAGTTGCGAAAATAAACACATCATGGTTACAGAGAATTACAGGAAGGACCAGTTTAGACTGTGGGAAGTGTTCATAGGAAACTCATAGTTTTGTCTGACCCATCTTTGCAATAAGGAGACTTATACAAAACTCTGGCTGTAACTCACCATGTTAACATGATTACCTAGTTATGGCTTTTGAAATCATGTCCCAAGTGACACACTCCAACTGGGTGCTTCACTCTCAAAATTAGCCTAAAATCTGATATATGGCACAATCACAATGAATACAGTTTAGTCTTTTAAAATTTCTGTCTCTTTCTCATAAAATGAATGTGAACATACAACACATTGTTAGAGTTAATTAGTGATATGATGTGAAATGCAAAAGATCACCCTTATATGCACATTAATGTCCTATAAATTAAAATGGTATATAAATCTTACTCTAAGTCTGTGGATAGGGATTATCCTATAAGCATTTTTCTCTTCTGTCTTCTGGAGACAGCTGTCCCCAGGAAAGCCTGGGCCAATAAGGGGAGTTTAAACCTGGACAGATGCTTATAGTCCCTTCACTCTGATTTGACAAGCAGTGAAAAACAGAGAGGGGGCTAAAATGGTGGAGAAAAGCGATAAATAGGTAGAATAAGAGATCAGTGAGTACTGGGGGTGATTGAGTTGTTGTGACTGAATGCTTTTGAAAAGCTTTTAGAATTTTCATAGAAAGGGAGTTATTTTTTAAGTTTATTTGAGAGAGAGAAAGAGAGAGGGTGAGAAAGAGAGACAAGTGGGAGAGGGATAAAGAAAGAGAGAGAATCCCAAGCAGGCTTCACACTCAGTACAGAATCCCATGCAGGCCTCCATCTCAGAACTAGGAGATCATGACCTGAGCTGAAATCAAGATTCATCCACTTAACCAATTAAACCACCCAGGTGCCCCTTGAACAACAATAATAGCAACAATAACTTCCATTTCTTGTATCCTTGCAATGTGCCTGGCCTAGTGCTTCACAAAGAATATCACATTCAATTTTCTTGACATCCCCACGAGGTCAGAATTATTACCCTTGCTT
Source organism: Crocuta crocuta (assembly GCF_008692635.1). Taxonomy (NCBI): domain Eukaryota; kingdom Metazoa; phylum Chordata; class Mammalia; order Carnivora; family Hyaenidae; genus Crocuta; species Crocuta crocuta. The sequence goes on along the minus strand of NW_027533089.1, from coordinate 4,088,677 downwards.
TACAGACATGGTCCTGGCACTCAGAGAGGGGAAGTAACTTGCCCAGTGTCACATAGCTTATAAATGGAAGAGCGTATTTGTGTTTGCTCAAATGTGTATTTGACTCCATGGCCTTTGTGGTCTCTTGCATTGCCTCCTTTCTGAAGAAGAAGCATTTGCGATTTTCCTAGGCTTCCCTGGCAATGGGAAACTAATTTTGTTGAGTCTAGATATGGAATAGGTCATTCAATGTGCAAATTATTTATGTCAAAATCAATGAATTTTGAGTGACTATTTCACTAATAGCTTTTTACTAGGTGTTGTATTTGGTATTTGCAAAGCACTACGCTATACCATGCTTTGGGATAGAGCAAATGTATTCCCATAGAAAATATTTATTGAACACTCCAGGAGCAACTAAAACTTCAAACTCTTGTTACTTTCACTGGTGATTCTAAAGTGAGGTTTACACTTTTCACAGATTTGCATAGGAGCATAAATATACTGTTCCTTTCTAGCTCTTTCCAATTTATTCTGACATAAGAGGTAGAGGTTTAGCTAATAATAGGAATAGTTTAATATGAAATGTTCAGAGAATTCTTAATGAATATTTTAAAAGTTATGAGGAAAGGCAGTATCTGTTCCCACTGTCAACTGTGCAAATCTTTTGGAGATACTGCAAAAAGGAAGTTTCATTGCAAACTCACCTGAGTTCTTCATGAACCTGCAGCAAATCTTCACATCTGAATTGTTTTATGTGATGCCTCAGGTATACTAGTTACCTATTGCTGGATAACAAATTACTTCCAAAACCTTGTGTCTTAAAACAACATTTATTACCTCCAAGTTTTGATGGGTTAGGAATCTGGGCATGGCTGTCTGGATTCTCTGGCTAAGGGTGTCTGTCACACAATGTGGCAATCAGGTTATCAGTCCAGGTTGCAGTCATTCCAAGGCTTGACCATGGGCAGAACTGCCTGAAAGTTCAGGTGCAGAACTCTAGGCAGGCCTCAGATGATTCACTTCCAAGTTCACATACACGACTGCTGGCAGGCCTGATATCCTCCCTGACTGTTGGATGGAGACCTCTTTTCCTTTCCACATGGTCTCTTCCAAAACAGGATAGTTTGCTTCTCCCAGAGCAAGGTCTCCAAGAAGAAAGAGTGAGGGATGGCGAACAAGATGGAAATTATAGTCTTTTGGTAACCTAATGTTGAGAGTGACATCACATCACTTTTGCACTGTTAACTGGAGTCACTATATCTGGCCCACACTCAAGAGCGGATAACTATATAAGTCTGTGAACATCATGAGGCAGAGATGATTGGGGTTCTTTTAGATGCTTCCTACCACACAAATTAGGACTAGACCATGAGAGAAATATTATTATTATCCTCATTATTATAGTCCTGCAGCATTAATGACATACTTTTATAGTAATTAAATTTTTCAAAGTGTCATAGAAAATGCTTACCATACTAAAGTTGGATGAAATTTTATCAGTAGATAAATTGGGCATGTGTGAAATTCGTCAGTGGAATAGACTAGAGCCTATGAATCTGACAAATGCTTATGCCTTGTGCCGAAGTGGGAAGGGACAGTAAAGTGGTAGTGAATTCATCTTAACACAAGGCAAGGAAGTGCTGGTGGTGTTCTCGTATATACTTTGGTGACATGACTTGGCTGAAAGGCCAAGTCTGTGACCTTGAGCCCAGATAAAGCTAACTTGACCTCAAGGTGGTTAAGCCAATGATCTTGACCTCATAAACCCTAATCAACTGAGTGCTTGATCCCAATGCTAACAATGCCTGAGTACATTGTGATCGTATGGCCTCCAGGTTCAGGGCTACTAATATCAAACAGTAAACAATGTGGAAATGATAAAGAACAGAGTTTATGATTATATTTTCTTTGAGAAAATATTTCTTAAGCCTATTAAATTAAGATTATCTGTACTCTTTTCAAACACCTAAATTCTAAATATCTGATAAAATAAAATGACTATTCAAAATTGTCAAATTCATCAATTTCATGATGATTTCACTGGTTCCCAGCTCACGATATAATGATTACTTATACTGATAAAGGGAATTGGCTGAAGCTACCACAGACGGCCTTCTCCTGAGAGGTTTAAAAAATTCTGTCTGGTGAATAAGTAGCTTGTCTGTTAATAGGGTGACATATTATATGGGGGTATGAACAAAAATTCTTTTTTTTAATAATTTTATGTTGATTTTTGAAATGAGAGTGAGAGATCATGAACGGGGGAGGAGCAGAAAGAGAGGGAGACACAGAATCCAAAACAGGCTCCAGGCTCTGAGCTGTCAGCACAGAGCTGATGCAGGGCTCGAACCCACAAACCATGGGATTATGACCTGAGCCGAAGTTGTATGGTTTATCAACTAAGCCACCCAGGCATCCCTGAACAAACATTCTTAATGCTGAATTTCCAAATCTTCTATTTGTTAGCACTGTAACTCTGGGGAATTTACCTAGACTTTCTGAAATGCAATTTCCTTACCTCTGAAATTAGGATGACATTATACAGCAGCCAGAAAAAGGTGCCTCCCAAGACCCCTTACTACAGGAAGCAAGCCCGACTGCAGGCCCCAGCTGCTACACTTTGGTACCCATGGCTGTGTTCATATTGAGACCATGCCTCTTATGTGTTACTCCCATTGAACGACAGAGGGTGATCTGGCAGTAGGCCTTGTTCCTAAGGGACATGGGACTCCTTCAATGGTAGATTTTGACATTCTTCCCATCTGCCTTGCCAAATCCTCCCCAGAGTATTTGTCATTCTAGGATCCTTCTACTCAATGAACCTCTCCCTCTCCTCTCTTCTCTCAGGCTCAGATTTGCATGGTAGTCTGTTGGTTCGCAGCCTTTGCATACTCCCTGTGTTAACCATGGCCTTTTATTTTCTGTATTCTGATGCTTTGACATCTTAGGGCTTTGCAGACTTTGGAGGGAATGACCCTCCCCGGGGGTAGCCATTTCCCAGAATCAATACACAACTTGTTCCTGAGCATGCCTTTCAAATGCAAACCATCCGACCCAAAGGCCCTGGACCCAACTGCTTTTTATCTGGCTTTTACATTCCAGGCCACTATTCCCTTCCCTGGAGACCAGGTACCAAACAACTAAGGTCATCCCCTATCCCTAGAACCCACTAAAATTGTTCAGACAGATCAATCCCAAACCTGCACACCCTACCTCCACCTAGTCCTTCTTTCAGAAACCACAGTGAAGGTTTTTGCCCACATTCTCTTCAGCTCCCTGTGTCTCCTGACCAACACCTGCACTTACCTGTATGGTGCGACATGCCACCTATTTATAGGAAATTATCATTTCCATGTCTGTGCTTCTTACCGTACCTGATAAAACAAATCCTGGGTACCCTTAAAATGTCTTTCTATCTCCTTTCATATAGGTTTTTTTTTCCCTGATTACATTCTTACACAGTTAATCCTCTCGTGGCATCTGTTTCTTGGAGGACTCAACTAACTCACTCTCACACTAACTCAATCAGTGAGAGAAGGGGGTCTGGAGTAGGGGCCACTGCACACATTACGTGTCTCCAGGGCATAGGAACAACTCCATTTTGCCCCATCTTTAGATTGTGCCACTAGAGAAAATCAATATTTTTTATGTGTTCATTCAAAATTTTCGAAAAGGATATGAACATTTTGAAACAAAATTTTGAAGAGTTGAATGTGACTCGTGGACAACATGGAGGGGGAAAAAAGGTGGCAGGGGCAGAGTGAGAGCATAGAACTCCAGGCAGAGGGGAAGGCTTACTAAGCAAGGCTGGCACTTGAGAGCAGCCATAGTTCACACAGAGAATGTCCCCCAGGAAGACCAGAGATGGGAGTTGCTGGGGAAGCATAGGTAGGAGTGGCTGGAGAGACTGGCAGAACCCAAATTAAGAAAGGTCTTATTGGGGCACTTGGGTGACTCAGCTGATTAGGTGCCTAGCTTTGGCTCAGGTCATGATCTTATGGTTCGTGAGTTCAAGCCCCATGTCAGGCTCTGTGTTGACAGCTCAGAGCCTGGAACCTGCTTCAGATTCTGTGACTCCCTCTCTCTCTGCCCCATTCACTCTCTCTCTCTCCCTTTCAAAAATAAACATTAAAGGAAAAGGTCTTGTCAACCAATTATGATGTTCTTTGATCTTCAAAAGATTTTAAGCAGTGGAATTAGAGAGTGAAATTTACCCTTCATAGAATGCAATACAGAAAAAGAATTTTTCTGGCTGCAATATGTAAAGAGAATTCGAGTAGAGCATAGCTATTAAATTGGAGATCATTACTTTAATATGTTCAAGGTATCAATTTTCTGTGACAATTGATAATAAAATGTGCTTTGGCTTGTACCTCTGGGCCATCTCTACTCCTGTCCCCCTCTCTCAAACTCAATCCCCATCTCCAACCTGGCAATTAACTGGAAAATACTCCAAGAGTAGTGAAGACAATCCACCATAAGGAAGATAAAACATGCAGACACACACACACACACACACACACACACACACACACACTTGGGCTCTGTATTAGTTATTTATTGCTGCAAAATGATTATCCCTAATTTTAGCAGCATAAAAATAGCAACAAATATTATCTCACAGTTTTTGTGAATTGGAAATTCAGAAACAGCTTAGCTGGATGGTTTTGGCTCAGTGGTCTCATAAAAGGTTGCAGTCATGATGTTCTTTGGGGATGCAGTCATTGGAAGTCTTGACTGGGCCTCCCTGGGTGATTCACTTCCCAGATGGCTCATTCACTAGCTACTGGCAGGAGGCCTTCACTCTTTCCATGTGAACCTATTCATAGGACTGCTGGAGTGGCATCATGACATATTTGAAGTTGGATACCACTTCAATCTTGAGATGCCTTGTTATTGTTAAAAAAAAATTTATAGATTTAGAATATAATCAGAGAAAGGAAGGACAAGTTCAGAGATGGAAATTTGAATGGCTTGACAATGACTTAGTAATCTTAAATTTGGCCAATAAATCGTTGTGTTTGTTTAAACTCACATGGAATAATCTGAATAGAATTATTTACCAAAAGGTAATATGGGGTCTCAGAGTCTGAAACCAAAACCAGTTCTAGAATAAACTTCTATGTTATAGAAGTGAGTCTTGTTAGCTGTCATAATTGGTGCAATAGATGCATGGTACTAGGAAATATGAGTTAGCTAAAGCTTATCCTTGGTCCCAAAAAGATTCAGGGGAGACTCAGTTTTAGCTTAAAGAATTACCCCTAGACCACCTCCTTTCCAGATCTATCACAATCTACTACTCATCTACCTGGGGAAGCAAGAATGATTCAAAATGTTATAGTGATACCAATATGCATGAATTCCTAGAAACCCAAGTGGAAAGAACCCCAGGGAACCTGAGTCACTTATTTAAGATGATTGCCTAAATAATATCACATAGGGAAATTTTCAAGTGTATTATGATTCCTTACTTAAAGACAGAAAAATTAACAGACAATAAACCTGTGTAGAAGAGTATAACTTACAATGAGATTCTGAGTTCAAAACTAATTATCATATCTACATTGGTAAATCATATGAAAGATTAATGATGAATTAATAATTTAACATTATAAATAAAATTAACCACTGGGATAATTTTCTCCCCAAAATAAGCAGCTTATTCTGTAAGAAACTTGGAGGCATGAAAAAAAAAAAAACCCAACAAATTACCATTTCTCAAAAAAGCCACTCACATTAAATATAATGAGATTGTACATCTTTTTTGCACAAAACCTGGACAAAATGACATGTTAACATTTGTAAAATATACACTGATTTAGTTAAAACCTAAGTGAAAAATAAAATACAATTAATAAAGTTTACAATTCTCCCTGAAGACTACCTAAGAAATCACATGAACATATTTATTTATGTTTTCTGCAAGAACTGAAAGTTACTATGATTTATGTCTTAAATTGCTGTTTCTTCACCTTTTCAGAAATGCTTTGCATGTAACTGAGGATATATTTACAATACCTGTTGAAGCAAAAAGTGCACTGGACACAGTTAAACAGTCAAAAAGGATTTTATTTGAGGCTATTGCAATAAAGGAGAGAGGCCAGGACTTCTTGAGCTCAATCCCACTAAAACAAAGGGCTGGAGAGTTTTCAAGAGCTGGGAGGGATAACTCTTGGCCATCTGTGTCTTCTAATTAGCTTTGCCTAAAGGACAAGCAACCTTTTTCTGTTCTTTAGAACAGGAAGTAGTTTTACAATTTTACAATTTGAAGTAATATGCTGACTGAAGTTGAGCTCTACCTTCTTGAAGCAGTAGGAGATAGGGGAACTACCTCCCTTGATAATTAATTTCAAAGCAACACTATCCATGTCCTTGAGAAAGACAGTCTTAGGAGTAAAACTGGCAAAAGCTTTAAAAATTTGCATCTCAAAGGGGCAGAGAAAGAATTTATAAGTTTTCTAAAGTAACTTAGTAAAGCTCTTTTAAAAAAAGAGGTCAAATCAGGAAGAAACGAGTCTGAATTTTAGTCAAGCTGTGGGGAAGGTTAAGGCTGTCTTAATCATACTGAATCTGTATTTATACATGTGTATTTAGGCAAATCTGTTAGCCTTTCACGAATAGTGGACTCTCCTTTTGCCCTACAATTCCAGTCTTTTTTCTTTATTCCAACTAAGAGTTCAAATGAGGCAGTTGTAGGGATAAGGATCAAGTACCACACACTGAAGCTCAGGATAGGATAAGCACCCTGACGTTCATCAGCATCATCCAATAGGTCAGGACCACTTCTGTTCTAAGAATTTACAAAAAGGCACAACGCCGCCTCAATAATCTGACACAATAGTTAACAGCCCTCACAGGCAAGACTTCTTCCATAAATCTAATTAAAATTCTTTACTTTCTACTTTAATGTTCCCTGACCTGCCCTTGGAATCTTCCCTTTATTATCCTCTGTGCTTCTATTCTTTGAAACATGAATTTCCCCCATTGTATTCCATTTTGAGGGCTAAAATACCCCAGCCCTCTCCATGTTTATCCTTTGGTTGAATCGTGTTAGTGCCATGATAGTAGAAATATTTGAAAACTGAAGAAATCCTGGTTCTAATCCTGGGTCCCTCACTTCTCTTTTCTGGCTAGAAAGTCTTGGACACAATTTAAGAGTCTCATCTTCCTCACTGTAAAATAGAGTCAATAAAACTTATTTGGAAAAAAAGATTAAATGAGGCAATGGGTTGAGCACACAGATTTCTAATAAATAATAGTGCCTCTCACCTTCCTTCTTTTCTTAATGTTCTTTCGTTTTTCACCAAGCACACTGGCCACTGATTCCTCTATACTGAGAAGACAAAAAATATAATCCACCAATGCGTACAGTTTTTGGTTACCATATCACTGATGGTGATGAACTTCACATTAAAATCATAGGATGTACCATGAAGAATTGGAAATATTGATCCATCCTTTAATTTATTTGAGTAATGGAGTAACAATGTCAGAAACCAAATTAAGAGTTGATATGATTGATTTTAAAGGGGCATTAGAAAAAAAAAACATTTTTCATTTAATCTCTTTTAAAAACCAGTTAAATCAATTTCCTTAAGTTCATGGAAGCCAAAAGGGCTTACAGATTCATTTCTACTCTCTGATTAAGAAAAATGTCACATATATGGGGCGCCTGGGTGGCTTAGTCGGTTGAGCGTCCGACTTTCGCTTGGGTCATGATCTCGCGGTTCGTGGGTTCGAGCCCCGCGTCGGGCTCTGTGCTGACTGCCAGCTCAGAGCCTGGAGCCAATTTCAGAGTCTGTGTCTCCCTCTCTCTCTGACCCTCCCCTGATCACGCTGTCTCTCTCTCTCTCTCCTAGAAATAAATACAAAATATTAAAAATTAAAAAAAAAAAGAAAAATGTCACATATAAATAGTGAAGATATTTCCTTTAGTGCAAGGATTTGGAAGAAGAAATTAGCTGATCTGTTATACTATATACAGTAAAGACATCAGTTTTTAAAAGTCCCAAGTGATCATTTAACTCTTCCCTAAGTCTAAACAAAAAATAAAATAAAATTCTCTCCTAAAAATGGAATAGTTTCTGTTCTCAAAAGACAAGGAGAATTTTTCAGTCAACTATTTAGTATTATATTAGTACCAGGTCAAAAGCACATAGTCAGCTGAGTAAAATTCAAATAAGCCTGGGGTAATTGAAGGCTAATTTTAATTTTTCTTTCTCTGTCCTTCCTGGAAAGCCAGACAATAGATGAGTTTACTCATTCATTATGTCCATAATAGAACACATTGCCAAGTGTTCTAATAAGCTGATTTAATTCATCTTAATGAATTAATTATCTTAAAAATTCCCATCTCACTTATTTGATATTCAGAGTCATGTCTTCCTTCCTTATAATGTAGGGCTAGGCTGGGAATCTGTTTCTGGCACATTTCTTCTTTCAGTCAACAGGACATGTATTGGGCAGCTACCTGTGCAAAGCAGTGCCTCAGGCACTTGACTAGTCACTGTGAGAGATGTATATGGAAAGCGTGGATTCTTCATTAGGACACTTAAAATCTATCTGAGGATACACATAAAATCCTAGAATACCAGGCCTGTTTTACATTTCATTTCTTATCTAAAATTCCCAGATTATTGCTTCATTGCTTGATAATTAATTATTACCTTTTATTAGGTAGGGCAATCAAATACAGAAAATGAGTAGGGTTGTGTATGAAAGCTATGAATTGCTAAAACTTCTCTTCGATGACACAAGAAGTCAAGGGTACATTGATCAAAAGGCACAGTTGGTGTCTAGCAGACAGAAGGTCTGGAAAGGGAGCAAATGTAAATACATTTCTGATGGACTTTATAAATGAATAAGAAGAAAGTGGTTCCCGTTAGGAAATAATGTAAAGAAGATAATTACATTTTCTAATGCCTAAACCCAGAATAGTTGCGATATGTAATATTGTCTCTTTAGACTTGGTAACTAAATACCTGCTCACTGCTTGAAGCCTTTGCTAAAGGAACTTGACACATGATAGCACAAAGTAGTGAAAGCCCTAACCATTTTTACACTAACATATATTTGTTTCATACTAAGAAATTCAAACCAGTCCCAAGTGTAGACCTTCATAATGCCTATCCCCTTAATGGCAGCTTTTCCCATTCAGTTGGTCTTTGCCTATTGCAATTTACATGGTAATTCCAACACAGCTGTCATTCACCTCCATTTGATCTGTGGGAAATCAAGAGCCAATAGTGGTGATAGCCAAAGTAAAGCAGAGTTTGATATAGCGGTGATGTAACTTGATCCTGTCTTATGATACACACACCTGCTATTATCACTTGGTCTGGGTTAAACGCTTTTAATGAGCAACCGATCCAGTGGTGCAGTGTTGTATAACGGAGAAAGTTAGGACAGAGGCAAGGGCAAGTTACCTGCCCTCATCTCAAATGACGGCTAGATTTATTCTCACGAACTCACTGGAAAAAAAAAAAAAAAAGAATCTGCTGTAGTAAGTGGTGATTTAAAAGCCTATGGCCGGCGCGCCTGGGTGGCTTAGTCGGTTAAGCGTCCGACTTTCTCTTAGGTCATGATCTTGTGGTTCGTGGTGTTATACCCAGATCGCAGTATCCTCACCGGCCAGAGACCACCANTCTCTCTCTCTCTCTCTCTCTCTCTCTCTCCCCCCTAGAAATAAATAAAACATTAAAAAAAAAAAGCCTATGGCCTCGGATTCGGCTGTTTGATTAAATTGAGTTTAAAAAGAACTAGTTAGAGAAAATATCCCTTTTTGAGAAAAAAATCAAACTTCTTATAAAAGACAGTTTCAGATAGGATTCAAAACTAGTGTTTTCTGAAATAAAAATCATCTTAACTCACAATGCACAACCGTCAAAGTTAAAGTTGACAGAACCCTTCCCAAACAGCTAGATTTATCCCCATAAATCTCTCTCTCATTCTCTCTCTGAACACACACACACACACACACACACACACACACACACACACACACCATTATTACTTAACAAAATCTCTTTGAGCACAGCTAGGCCTCAGCATCAGACACTGCATAAGATTCTGAAACCCTGTTGAAGAGAGGTGGCCAGTTCAGGGCAAGAGGCCGCCCCCCACACTACCCCAGGACCCAGCTTGGTTCTTCCCATGGCTAGAGTGGGAATATGGTGCTATCTAGACCCGACAGCTTACTCCAGCGAGGCCTCTGGGCCCTCCTTAAATCTGAGGCTCAGCATGACCCCCGAGAACCCTGCAATACACTCGGGTTCCTTTGAGAATTCCAAGTTACCAGTTCTAGTGTAAGAACAAATACACATCAAAAATATGAAAAAATATTTCTTCCTGTTGAGAACAGTGATGGGGGGGCGGGCACAGATTTCTATACCCTCAGTTTCCTTCGAGTATTTACTTTGGGAAGCTTATAATTGTGTTTTCTCATCTCTTTGAAATGTAGAGAAATACTTTCGAAGGCCTCTTGCCAGCTTTATAACCCAGGATCATCTTCCAAGGACCTGGGTGCCATCCCTGAGATGTTAACATCAAGGGAGGGAATGCCTCTGTCTCCTGGTTTCTGTGGGGCGATAGGAGTCTAACTGTAGGAGTACTTTGCTCCAAGTTGCAAAACAAAACTACCTACAATCAGAAAACATAAAGAAGTTTGTTTTTCCTCTGGATAAAGCCTGTTAGCTAACAAAGATGTTGCTCCCAATTTCCAAGAGAATTTAGGATGAGCTCTATGTGGCAAATGGTGCTGTCAAGTCCTCTTGAGGATTCATCATTGTTTACCTTGAAAACATGTGCCTAATGGGTTATATCTGCTTGGCTATATGAAAGGGGGAGATTTCTTTCTGTCTTCGCATGCTCTTAACACTGTGCCGGGCACTGCACATCACGTTCTGACTTAATGCTTATTCAATAAGAAAAGTGTTCTCTTTCTCTACTACTTTTGGGGAGAAGATTTCTGGGTTGGGAGAAGATTTTGTTTTTGATTATATTTCCCTTAACACAGGTAGAGTCCAATGGACCACGGGAGGGAGCCTGAGTTTCAGCCGGGAGCCATTAGCCGTGATTATAGAACTAAGATGTTTATTTATTCCTGCCCTGAACCCACCCCACTTTTCCCTTGCCTCAGGGTAGGGGAGGTTTGGAGTAGTTCCTCTGGTCCTAAAGATGTACAAGTAGTCAGCGGCTTCCTTGTTGCCTTTAGACAATAGCTGTGTTACCTCTTTAATGTCAGCTTTTGCAGACTTATTTATGAGCCAAAAAAAATTGTTTCTGAACTAAGACTTTGCTATTGTCAGCAGAGCTCTAGAACATTTTCATTCTACATAACTGAAAAACTATACTCCTTGAACAGTAATTCCCCATTTATCCCTTCCCCGGCCCTTGGCGACCACCATTCTACTCTGTTTCTATAACTATGATTACTTTAGATGCCTCATGTAAGTGAATCAATCATGCAGTATTTACCTTTCTTTGACTAGTTTATTTCAGTCAGCATTATGTCCTCAAGACTCATTGTATGATAGGATTTCCCTCTTTTTTAAGGCTAAATAATATTCCATTGTATTTATATACCACATTTTCTTTAGCAAGTCATCCATCAATGGATATTTCAGATTTTTTTTCCACTTCTTGGCTATTAAGGACTATGCTGCGGAGGCACCTGGATGGCTAAGTTGGGTAAGTGTCTTACTTCAGCTCAGATCATGATCTCACGGTTCGTGGATTTGAGTCCCGTGTCAGACTCTGTGTTGACAGCTCAGAGCCTGGAGTCAGCTTCAGATTCTGTGTCTCCCTCTCTCTCTCTCTCCCTTCCCCTGTTCATGCTCTGTCTGTCTCTCTTTCAAAAATAAATAAACATTAAAATTTTTTTAAAAAGAACGATGCTGCAATGCACATGGGAGTGCAAATATCTCTTTGAGATCCTGTTTTCAATTCTATTGGATAAGTACTCACAAGTAGAATTCCTGGATCATATGGTATTTCCATTTTTATTTTGTTGAGGACCCTCCAGACTGTTTTCCACAGTGGCTTCATCAATTTACATTTATGCCAACAGGGCATAAGAGTTCCAATTTTCCACATCCTTCTCAACATTGTTATTTTCTGTAATTTTGATAATGGTCATCCTAAAGAGGTAAGAAGCAATAGCTCATTGTGGTTTAATTTGCATTTCCCTGATGACTACTGCTGTTGAGCATCTTTTCATGTGGTCATTTGTGTGTCTTCTTTGACAAATGTCTATTCAGGTTCTTTGCCTATTTCTCTAAATCGAGTTACTTATTTATTTGTTTGTTACTGAGTTGTAAGTATACCTTATATATCTTGAATGCTAACTTCTTATCGGATATATGGTTTAAAAATTTTTTTTCCATTCTATAGGTTGTCTTTTCAGTCTGTGATTTCTTTGCTGTGCAGAAGCTTTTTGGTTTGATGCAGTAGGTTATTGTCTTTTTTCTTTTTTTTTTTTTGCTTTTGTTGCCTATCTTTTGGTGTCATATCCAAGAAATCACTGTCAAGACCAATGTCATCAAACGTTTCCTCTATGTTTTCTTCTAGGAGTTTTATAGTGTCAGGACTTATCTCTAAGATTTTAATTCATTTAGAGTTGATTTTTTTAATATACTATAACATAAGGATCCATTAGAGGTTGATTCCTATGATGTAAAGAAGGTTTCATAGTGCAAATCAATCAATACGACAAGCCACATTAACAGAATACAGGATAGAAATCACATTATCATTTCAAGAGGTGCCGAAAAAGTATTTGACAAAATTCAACACTCTTTTATGATAGAAACACTCAACAAAGTAGGAATAGATGGAAATTATCTCAACATAATAATGATCATAAATGAAAAACTCACAGCTAACTTCACACTCAATGAAGAAAAACTGAAGGGTTTCCAAGGTATGAACACCTACTCTTGACATTTCTATTCAACATGGTATTACACTTGCTAGCTAGAACAATTAGGCAAGATAAAGACATAAAAAGAATCCAAGTAAGAAAAGAAGTAGGGGCTTCTAGGTGGCTCAGTCTGTTAAGTGTCCAACTCTTGATTTCAGCTCAGGTCAAGATCTTACAGTTTGTAAGCTTGAGCCCTGTGTTAGGCTCTGTGCTGACAGTGTGGAGCTTGCTTGGGATTCTCTTCCTCTCTCTCTGCCCCTTCTCCACTTGTGTGCTCTCTCTCTCATAATAAATAAATAAACTTTAAAAGAATCAAAAAAAAAGAAAATAAGAAGCAAAATTATCTGTTTGCAGATGACATTATCTTATATGTGGAAAACCTTACAGATGCCACACACACACACACACACACACACACACACATGCACACACAACCTCTTAGAACTCATGAATGAAATCAGTGAACTAGTAAAATACAAAATCAACATACAAACATCACTTGTGTTTATATATTTTAACAACTATCCTAAAATGAAGCTTTTAAAAATGAATCATCAAAAAGAGTAAAAATACATACAAACACACTTAATCAAGGAGAAATAAGACATGTACAATGAAAACTACAAAATGTTTCTAAAAGAATTTAAGGACACAAATAAATAGAAATAAATGTTCTCCCTTTTGAGGGATGCACTTTGGTACCCTACGAGTTCATTACCCCCCACTGCAAACATATTCTTAGCTTGTTCTGACCAGAGTCATTTACATGTTAATGGAATCACTTGGCAATTGACAATGGGTAAAAAAGCAACTTCAGGATGGATGCAGTAGGTTAGGTGAGTGCGCTTGAAGAAAACCTAAAAAGGCACAGTGGAGAAAAGTAATAAAGAAGGGACTGGGAAACAAAGAATCTGGGGAAGGTATTGAATCTTTGGGAATAAATAGAATTAATTAAGTAAAATAAAATGCCTGCAGAAAAGTTAAGATTTTCAGAGCACTCTGAAACAAGGATTCAAAGATAAAAAATAGCTAATTAGAATTGTCAGGGATAGGTTATGAGATTTACCAATTGCTTGAATGAGGAATTATCATGGTAATCAATTTAGAAATGGTCCTGGATGGGAGAAGGAGCAGGGACAGGTATTACCTATAAGAGTCAAGCCCAGGGGTACCTAGGTAGTTCAGCTGGTTAAGTGTCAGACTCTTGATTTCAGCTCAGATCATGATCTCAGGGTTCATGAGTTCTAGCCCTGCTTAGGGCTCTGTGGGGAGCTCATGTGGGATTCTCTCTCTCCCTCTGCTCCTCCTCCCCATTTACACACGCTCTCTTTTTCTCAAAATAAATACATAAATATTTTTAAAAGGGTCAAGCCCAAGAAAAGAAAATTAACCTTACATAATCCCATTAATTCTGATAATACTATCGATCTAAATTGTCTGCTTCTCTGTAGTTTGAGCACAAAGAAACGTTACTCAATTGCAAAGTAATTACTATACACTCTACAATTAGTTGGGGTTGTGCTGACTTCAAAAAGACATTCAAAAGGAAAGCTGAGGCCCCGTCTCTCAGATCTGTAGAAGCTAAGTATTGTTAGCCCCTTGAATGATGCTTTAAATTTTTTTTTAACATTTATTTACTTTTGAGAGACAGAGACAGAGCATGACCTGAGCCTAAGTCAGACGCTTAACCGACTGAGCCACCCCAGGTGCCCCGATGCTTTTAAAGGAAACCAGTAGCAGAGATGGATGCTCTCTGTTAAAGAGATGTATATTCTGACACTTGACTTCTTTATCTATTATGCCATATTTGTATCCACAGTGTCCATGGTCTTAAACACAGATTTTATTGTTAACCACAGAACTCAGTGTGTCAGGAAGAGAGTATGAAAGTCAACCTCTCTTATTGCCACATCTGATAAGGAAGGGACACTGTGTGAGGAAAGGTAACATTAGAGGGACCACAGTTCCAGGCAGAAACATGCTCTGTCCTTCTCCCATGCCTTGCAGAACCCCTTAATAGGAAAACAAAATGGATTCTCTTTAACTGCTCTTTCCAACATGCTCAGAGCCAGTGAGGGTAATGGAGGCATTACTTACAAAAACAGTATCACATACTTGCTTCTCAAAATTGAAGGGTTAGTCTGTCTTATGAAACTATGAAAGTAAATACTACATAGTCAAACCAACATTTGTTGTTTGTATTTATGGAAAATTGAAGTCTATTCATGAAAGGATTTTCTAGCTCCTAAAGAATCACTGACATGCAACTGGATTTCTTACGACAGGTGTTTGTTATAGATATTGTCTGACTTTCTAATTCCTCCTAAGAAGGGCCTTAGAGAAAACACAAACTGCCCTACTTGAAACTCTCCAACTGTGTTTTATTCATTGTTCTAGCTACTTTACTGTTTTCAAAGTTCCAATTACAGTGACTTATATTCTAAGGAGAGAGCTTTTGCTGTTAGCAATTCTTTACAAAGTGTAAGTGATGCTAAGAAAACAGATGCCTTGGGGCGCCTGGGTGGCTTAGTCGGCTAAGTGTCCGACTTTCGCTTAGGTCATGATCTCGCGGTTCGTGGGTTCGAGCCCCGCGTCGGGCTCTGTGCTCACTGCCAGCTCAGAGCCTGGAGCCTATTTCAGTCTGTCACTCCCTCTCTCTCTGACCCTCCCCTGCTCACGCTGTCTCTCTCTCTCTCCTAGAAATAAATAAAACATTTAAAAAAAAAAAAGAAAACAGATGCCTTATTTGACATGTAGGTTTTATAATACTGATGGCATTTTTTAAATATCGTATCTATTGGTTCACAGAGAATTGATACTGAATAAGCACCTTTTAGAACTCAATCATTGAGTGTGTAATGGTGACAATTACTCTCTTTTCTTGTGCCATGGACCGCTCTAGAAAGAACTAACCTCATTTTTAGTCATGAGAGAAAGATACGATGTCCTTCACGAGGACATTTTCATAATAGTTTAATTATGCAGTTGAAAAGTATCTTGTCCTCCTCAAATATTTTCCCATTCTATTTCATTTGACTCTCAAACCAACTTTTTAAGATAGGCAAGTAACTGTGACCTATATTTTATAGATAATAACTGAAACTGATTTTATGCCACACTTTCTAGTTTATTTTTTATTTTTTTAATGTTTTATTTATTTCTAGGAGAGAGAGAGAGACAGCATGAGCAGGGGAGGGTCAGAGAGAGAGGGAGTCACAGACTGAAACAGGCTCCAGGCTCTGAGCTGGCAGTCAGCACAGAGCCCGACGCGGGGCTCGAACCCATGAACCGCGAGATCATGACCTAAGCGAAAGTCGGACGCTTAACCGACTAAGCCACCCAGGCGCCCCACACTTTCTAGTTTATAAAGTGTTTTACTGTCTCCTTCACAATGCCATCTGAGGTAGGCACTATGCTTTTTATTTTCTCAGGCTCAGGTCTTATTTTCTCAGGCTCAGACACTAGGGCTCAGAAAGATTGCTCACACAGCAAGTCACTGGGTATGTGTCCTCCTCACTGAGCCTACAGGGTCACCATCAGCTCCTCTGGGAATTCTTGGAAAGATGACAGACATGCTCATCAACAATACTTTGCATAACTTCAAACCTTTTGGAACCCTTAAGCAAACATTATCAGAAACTCCATGGATTATATCAGTACTCCATGGCAAGCCTGACGAACTGTTTCAAGTATAAAGGCCAAACTTATTAGATGTCAGTCCTTAGGCAGAATTCCTCTTGGTATCCAACTATGGCTTCTATAATCCTAATGCTCATAAATTTAAGAATAATACAAAAAAAACTCTACCTTTCCAGCAACCTCTAGAGAAAGGCCTATCAGTAATAAAATCCAAGATTGGATCAAAGTTTACATGTATTGAATGTAAAATATCTGATTTTGGGAGCAGATGAGATTTGCTCCCTGTAGAAGGTGGTAGCTTATCAGTTGATGGTCATGCTGGAGGTGTATGTTCTGAATTCACCTGGCAGATGTTAATACTTTCTCTACTAATCCCTCAGCCCACAAATATTTGCTAAATTTCTACTGTTTACCAGTTGCAACACCAAGCACATAGAAGATTTAAGCATGAATAGGACAGGATCCTTGAACTGTTAAGAGAAACAAGACATCATAGGTTTGAAAAACATTTAGCATTCCTTAAATACTTACTAAGTAACTATTAAACATGACCCCTGCCCTCACAGAATTTATAATCCCTTGGGGCATCTGAGTGGCTCAGTCAGACTGAGCCGACTCAGCTAAGGTCACAATCTCACAGCTGNTACTTACTAAGTAACTATTAAACATGACCCCTGCCCTCACAGAATTTATAATCCCTTGGGGCATCTGAGTGGCTCAGTCCGCTAAGCGTCCGACTTCAGCTCAGGTCACAATCTCACAGCTGGTGAGTTCAAGTCCTGCATTGGGCTCTGTCCTGACAGCTCAGAGCCTGGAGCCTGCTTGGGATTCTTGTCTCCCTCTTTGTCTGCCCCTTCCCCACTCACAGTCTATGTGTCTCTCTCTCTCCCTCAAAAAGGAATAAACATTAAAAAAATTTTTTTAAATAAATAAAAAAGATTTAAGATCCCTAAATAAATAAGACATTACTATTATTAGTAGTAGCAATTATTATTATATCATTTATTTCTAATAGTCATATACGTGACAATAATTTAATTTATAAAGTAGTATGCAGATTAATACTCTTTTTCATCAATATATTTAAAAACTAGTAAGGAACTAACTAATTCATATCATCCACAAGATTTAATTCAATCTTTTCCAAGTACCAACCAATGCCCTGAATCTATATCCAAAGGTTTTGGCTTTTATTTTAAAATAAAAGGAGATATTTTGCTGTAGATCCTTGGATTAAATTCAATCTTTTCATTGTTACTTTCATAATGTATTGTATTAGAACTTGAAAATACATTTGCTTAATCTTTTGACTATCGTGCAGCAGCAAAATGATTTTTTCCCTGCTATTGACATTATTTGCTTTGGCAAGCATGTGTGTGAGAGCACTGAGTGAGGAACTATGGCACCAAGAGTGGGGACGTGGGTGGGATGTAGGAGTTAAAGTTCACCCTTGGTTGGGAAATGTGCTTCTGCCTGGAAGCAGGCTTAAGGATTAAAGCTGGCGGTAGCTGCATAAGTGAGTGAGAAATACGCATAAGGGGGAGCAGCTGAGAAGAGATGAGAAATAGTGCAGCTCTACCTCCCCAACGTAACACCATGCCCAGAAAAATCAAAACATTCAATCAACTGATTCTCATGAGACTGTTTTTATAGGTGACCCTTGACCACCACGTCCCACGTAGACCTAGTCTTTGGGTCAACCAGTTACGTGGGTGTGTGCCAGCTCTAAAGCTAGGCATGATCTCTGCGTTTCTAGCTGAGTTGTGTAAGAGCTTGAGGTCAGGGTGTGGGGGCAGGGTGGGGGCCACTTGGGGACAGAGGAGAGGAAAAGGAACCTGCTCTCTTTTATTTGTTGACAGGGGCAACTGTCACTTTTAGATCAGGCCAATGTACTTTTTTGTTATGCTTCTAGGTCCCCCCAAATTAATTACAAACTTTGCTCACTTAGTGAAGGAAGAAAAGGGGATCGTTTTTTAATCATACTGTATACCACATACATATGCACATACACACATTTTGACTGGACTGGAGGAGATACACACACACACACACACACACACATTTGGCCTTACTGGAGGAGATTCCCCCTCTCCCCTGGCTGTTGTTTCCTAATTGACAACCCAGACAAGCCTGACTCTTCACTTAAGCTCCCTGGGCATTGTCCCTCCTGCCCTGCTCTCTCACTTACATCTCATTTATGTCTTTCCCATTTCGAATTGCATCCTGAACATGCATTTAACTCAGTCTGACCTTGTTTGACGTTTATATCAATTTTGACTTTCTGTTAGATGTCCTGGATTTCCTCTGACTTCTTTACTCCACCTTTACTACTAATAAATAACTACCTCTCCCCAAAACGTACACACACATACACACACACCCACACTGCAATATCTACATAGACACACACAATACGCAGACCAAGGGAAGGCTCAAATTTTTGAATTCTGAGTTTGTTTTTATGCCATTAATGTCCTCCTTGCCATCTTGATCCGACTGTGACCCATTTGAAGTGCTGGCCAATTTTACAGCTCCGTTGAGTCACATTTTAAGCCTCATTACAGGGCCTAAAATGATTTGCATCGCCTCCCACTCTGAAATACAAGCTTTTTAAAAATAAAGTCTCACTATAAATAGAACTGCTCTGAAATTACATGTGGCACATAATTAAGTGGTGCACATTTAAGCACTCAGCTGTTTCATAATTCCCCAGGACCTGATGGTGCTGCATTAGAATCCAGAAAATACACTGCCCTTATTCTGGGCACCGTCAAACCAGTGAGCAGGGCAGCCACAGATTTAGTTCAGCAGGACGTGGTGTGAATAAGCAACATTTGAAAGCAGGGAGCCCCACACCAAATACGCTCCGTTTTCCACCTCAGAAGCGTGGAGACATCAATACCTGAGAACTTGGTTGCCCAGTTGCCCCTCCTGATGAACAGGGCCTGACCTTTCCTCCTGCTGCCAAATAGTCTATGCACCTGCTGATAAGCATCAGAAAAATTTACAGCTCACACTGGAAGTGGAACTTCTCCCTAGACAGAAAATCCACTGAAACACACATGGGTTTTTCTGTCCTTGGCCGGTTTGAAGTGCAGGGACGATAGAAGAACAAGTAACAGATAGAAGGAACAGATGTCTAAAGCCTCTTACCTATGACTGGACCTGCAGCTCTCCTTGCCTCTGCAGAGTGCCAGCCAAAGTTACATTAGTAGGCTGCTAGTGTGATACCATCAATATTTAAAGGGGAAAGGGGATGGGGTGGGGGGAGCCTTGAGAAGTCATCTTTGTTTCTGAAAGAGGCCAGAGAGTATCTTCTTTCCTTCTCTAATGACTAGGAGTTTCTGAGCCTTGGGACTGAATGCCAAGTCCTAAAGCAAGCCTTCCTTGGCAAGCATAGGAATGCAAAAGGGAAAAGGAAAGAATGGGGCAAGGGATAAAGGAAAAAAAGATGAAAAAGAGAACAGAGCTAAGAAGAGGAGAGAGGGAAGCAGAGGAGATGGGCACGTGGTAAGAAAACGAATAAAGCAAGGGAAAGGAGAAAGAAGAGAAATGATGATCAAATGGAAAAGCAGAACAGAAACAAAATGGAACCAGCATGAGTACTTGTTCAGTTGTCCTGGAGGAAGATTTTCCCACCTTCCCNGAGAGCAGACAAGTGGGGGGGGGGGGGGGAGGGGACAAGACATGAATGCTCATTTACCCTTGTGAACACTGTTGAGCGCTACAGTTTCATGGGAGGTTCCCTGATCTGTTCTAGTCAAGGAATGGAATTAGAGAAATAATATTTTAATGCCGATAGGAAATTTAAAGGCCACTTAATTCAATCTTTTATTCAACGTAAGATTTCTCTACAAATGTTCAGATAAGCAGTTTCATCCTCCTCTTCTCTATCTCTTAACGAGAGAGGGTCACTCCTACAAAAGTTGTTCGTGGCTATTTCAGTTAATGATCCTATTTAGAAAGTTCTTCCTTCTTTGGAACAGAAAACTATTTCCTTGGAGCCTTCCAATGGTCTTATTTCTGCAGACACAAAGAGAAAGAATTGAAAAAAAAAAGAAGGAAGAGAGAGGAGGAAGGAGGGAAAGAATAGTGGATGAGCTCATGGTAACTAAAAAGGATGCATAAAGAAAAAAAATGAACGAATAATAAAAAGGTCTAGAAATTGTGACCTTGAAGAAAAAAGAAAAGTGGAAACAAAGAGAAGACATAAGAAGATCCTCATCATAGAAGGAAGAGAGAAAGAAACAGAGATGGATGCATTGTCATCTAATTAATTTTATTTTAATATTTCTCTGATGACTTTTATGTCTTCTCCAAAATGGAACTTTATTGTTCTGGAGAATAATGGTAGCCGCTTAATTGTCTTTTTGTGTTGTAATTCTGAAAGTGTTAGTTCTCTCTAATTTTCCAAACACAGCCATAATCTCTACAATCCAGCTTTTGATTTAAGAACGGTGAAGCTAAATTTGTGATTCTTCTGTCTAACATGGTCATTACATGGCTGGAGATACAGTAATTGCTTTTTGTTTTTCGAGTGTTTGATTTCTGTACTATAAATAAACTGAATGTTCTAGTTGTTCATAAACAACTCCCATCTGGGGTCCAAAATTATAATGATTTTGGCTTGATATGTATTTACGTTATTGGCAGGATCTGAAATCTATTAAAAAGAAAGGTTTTATATACTATTGACTTGTGCCTAGCCACCTGTTCCTGAATTTCCAAATATGACCTGTTTTTTCATATTTCCTTAGAGAAAATGTATACATTATGGAAACAATATTTATTTTCTGGGGCACCTGGGTGGCTCAGTCAGTTGAACATCCAACTCTTGATTTTGATTCAGGTCATGATCTTGTGGTCATGAGGCTGAGCCCTGTATAGGGCTTCAGGTTAAACACGAAGCCTCTTAAGATTCTCTCTCAGTCTCTCTCTCTCTCTCTCTCTCTCTCTCTCCCCCCTCTGCTTTTTCTCCCCTGCTCATGCTTGCTCTCTCTCACTCACTCTCAAAAAAAGAAAGAAACAATATTTATTTTTAATTCACTCCTTAGCACAAAGGAAGCCATAAGTATACATCATGACTGGAGGAAATTTTACATATATTAGATTAAAAGAATTATGAAGACAATGATTGCATTTAGATGATTATTGCCCACTTGTGGGGTTAAAATAAATTTGGTTTTCCTATTTGTCAGAAATCTGTGAGCTAAAGAAACATTGAGAGACTAATACTGCCAATGAAAACACAGAATGTTTTCAAAATCAAGTTACTCAAAATAAATGTGTTGCTATGAAGTCCTCTAAATTTTATATAAAATCCTCTCATAGGCTTGAATAGACTCTTCAATGTGAAAATTATACAGAAAGTACTATGTGATTGTATCACTGAGTTGTTAATTGAGAGAATACCTCCTGTGGTCTTTTATACTTAAACATTTTTCACCATTAGTTTTAAATTTGATGCTTCTTCATGAATAATAGCAACATATTGAGAAATCATTCCCTCCTCATTGCTCTCTTCTCCAGTGTTAGGAGGACAAATTTGAAATCCAGAAGGGCAAAAACTTTTTTTCACCAAATCAAAATAAAAGCAATGAAAGTTTTCTTGTTTCGAGAGATGTAACTGACTTACAGGAATGCTAAAGGTAAATGAGTATTGTCATCGGATAAAGAGTTGTTCATACACTGTGATAATTTTTGAGACAGTTACTGAGATCTTATCCATGGTAGTTGCTGAAATGTTTCAGGTTAAAGAACACCTGCCCTACTGAAAACGACCATTCTCGATAGCAACATGCAAAAGTAAACAAGTCATCCTCTCCCACCCCAGGAGTCAGTCTCTTTTGCTCCTTTCCATATTTCTGATACCCACATAGGAGCTCATATTTATTAAGTGGAGGATGATTAGTAGAGGAACTGAATGAATCCAAATCAACATGGGTGTTCTTTTTCTTCTTCTCATACATTCTTTTCCCTGAGAGTATAGTTGAGTTACATGCAGGGAAAGGTCTCTCTATCTTTATCTTATTCAATTCTTCTTTTTTTTTTTTTTTACCTCTGACACCTTTTCCAAATTTTACCAAATTGTTTCTGTTGCTTTAGCTTTGTAGTTCTTATATACTTACCCTGTGACCTTACCCAGGGTTCATGTCTTCAAAGGAGACCTTGTCGGGATTATACATTAGGCTAGGTTCTTTAAGGTCCTGTGCAGAGCTTTTGTCATGTGGTATCTTGAAGTCAGGCTTATAGCCATACTTACTAATTCATGTTCTAAAATTCAAAAAGTATAGGTTACAATCTGTAAAAGTATTTCAGGTGGAGTGAAAGAAGAGAGAGATAATATTCTTGGCAAGAAAATTAGATTGACCTATAATCATAGTGATACTAATTTTTACAAAGGCTATGGAGTGATTATATTTATGAAAGCATGCCATGATAAAATTATCTTAAAACAAGTTAATAACTCCCTAAAAAGGAAAACAATATTGTAACATGAGGAATCATTTCTTTTTCTAATAAAAAATAATCTAACAAAAGGAAAAGCAAATTTTTTTTTTCTATAGAAGTGCCCCAGAGTTAATATCTTCTATACTGAAAACAGATCTTCAAAGCATTTCAGGAAAAGAAATTATTTTAAGAAATTTCTGGGTTTTCTTTTTAATTTTTAAAATGTTTTCTATTTATTTTTGAGAGAGGGAGAGAGAGCGAGCATGGGAGGCGAAGAGACAGAAGGAGACACAGAATCCAAAGTGGGATCTAGGCTCCGAGCTGTCAACACAGAGCCCAATGTGAAGCTTGAACCCACAAACTGTGAGATCATGACCTGAACTGAAGTTGGATGCTTAACCAACTGAGTCACCCAGGTGCCCCAGGAAAAGAAATTATTTAACTCATCTTATCTACTAGGTACTTTTCTAGAAGCAGGTGAAATAATACTGAATAAGACACAGTTCTCACCATTTAGTTAGTTGATATTAGTAGAAAGGTTTAGGCACAGCCCAAATATTAAGGGAGATATTAGGCATAATGCAATCAATGGATAGTAAATGAAAGAGGGTGTGGATTGCTTTGGGTACCTCCATACCCATCAAAGAAAATATGTAATTCTAAAGTCTTTGGAACTAGAATTTGGAAAACACATTAGAGAAAGTAGTGGGCATTACTGGTGTGTCTAGCATTCCCTCTCACTGCTTTATGTATACCCAGGAGATATTTCTATGTCCTTTATCTTTGAGAAGGCCTGTCTGGTAGACAAACAAGAGCTTCAGATTTTATCCTGCTTAGATAAAATAGGACAGATTACAACAGTAAAATGGCATTCAATTTTAATTTTATATTTTTAAAATGTCAGAATAAAGTAGACTTTCTTAATTTTTCAGCAACAATAATGTACTTCCAGCTCTTCAGCTTGAGGTCTTTTGCCAACTTTGTGACACTGCAAAATCTGCTGCCTGGTCAGGCCTGATCTTAGACTAGGACACAAAGCTCCAATTTGGATTTGAGAGACGGTGGGAAGAAGCTTGAATAAAAAGCCTGCCTTTGCAACACCAGAAATTCATGTTATTGTTTTTAATATTCTCTTTCAGGGGCACCTGGCTGGCTCGGTTGGTGAAGGGTCTAAGTATTACTCAGGTCATGATCTCACAGTTCATGAGTTTGAGCCCCGTGTCAAGCTCTATGTGGGCAGCTCAGAGCCTGGAGCTTGCTTTGGAATCTGTGTCTCTCTCCCCGATACTACACTGCTTGTACTCTGTTGCTCTCTCTAAAATATAAATAAACATTAAAAATTTTTTAACATTCTCTTTCATTCATTTAATCATTAGTTCCACAAACATTTATTGATATCCTACTGATATATCCAATTGCAAATTGGGCACTATAGTTAACATTAAGAATAAAGATTCCAGGGGACTCAGGAGAGATGTGGAGATTGAATAGATGTGGTAGAGATGATTGTTAGGCTGAGTCTTACAAGGTGCTTGAGAAAGACATCATATTTCAT
Organism: Crocuta crocuta; assembly: GCF_008692635.1. Classification (NCBI taxonomy): domain Eukaryota; kingdom Metazoa; phylum Chordata; class Mammalia; order Carnivora; family Hyaenidae; genus Crocuta; species Crocuta crocuta. Next base: position 4,064,132 of record NW_027533089.1, on the reverse strand, counting down.
ATTTCTGCATTGCTTTTGTAGGGATGAAAGGATCCAGGGGCCTGCACCCAGTGGCCAGAGACTCTGGGGCACTTAGACCACATTTGGAATCTGGGCCTAGAGGAAGAAGGGAATAGACACCAAAAACAGGGAAGAAGCTCTGGAATCCAAAGTGTGGGTGCTGCTAATTTGGTCGACAAAAGTCTTTTTTGAGTGAAAGCCATATCTGGTAGTGAAGTATTCAGCAAATGAAAATTTCCCAAACTCTCCATGCAAAGCCCTCCTTTATCAGATGGTCTGGTCTTTTGCTACCCACTCCCAGCTGCTGTTGCTTGATCCCCAACAGCCCTGACATAAGCAGAGCTCCAACCTCCCAGTTAAGTTGAAAACTGAAATGTCCTTCTTTTATCCTGGGTTCATTCCAACCATCCAGGAGCTGGTCGCTACTATGCCCTCATGCTGCCTATCATTTAGCCAGTGGGCAGAAGGGGGAAGAAGACCCCCTTGGCATGCACCAGGAGCCAGATGTCAGATGCCCTGAGGGAGATCTTGTGACATGGTATCTCTTCATTCTAATCCCAGTGATGGAACAGTAGGGTCGCATCCAGCAAAGAAGCAAATGATCTTTTAAAAATTACTGGATGGAGGCTTCTGGATGGCTCAGTTGCTTAAGCAACCAACTCTTGATTCCAACTCAGGTCAGGATCCCATGGTTTGTGAGATCGAACCCCATGTTGGACTCTTAGCTGACAAGGCAGAGCCTGCCTAGGATTCTCTCTCTCCCTCTCTCTCTGCCTCTCCCCTGCTCTCTCTCTCTCTCAAAATAAATAAATAATAAAACATCTTAAAAATAAAAAGATAAATAAATAAAAATGACTGGATGAATCTCAAATTTATAACATCCAATTATAAAGCTAATTTATAAAAATATTTGATATAAAAGCTATAACTAAACATGTATAGTCATGGGGAAATGTCCATGCTATATTAGTAAATGGAGAGAAGAGCCTACAAAGTAATATGTAAACAATCTTTCCAGAGGGTAAATGTACATATAGTTTGAGTGTGTAAATGTATGTGATACTAGAAGGACTCATCAAAATGTTTAAAGTGACAATCTTTTGACAATAGAGGTAAAGGCATTTTTCCTTTGTGATTTTCTGTATTTTCAAGTGGTTTTTGTTGTTGCGTTGAGCATTTTGTATCAAGATGTTACATACATAAATAATTCAATAAAATTAAACAATTCAAGATTGTAATCATGAAGTATGTATCTGCATTTTGACAATGGTTACAGAAAAGTGGTCACCTGAATCTTTAGAGTCATAATTTCATTTGGAATTGAAACCTTTTTATCATTAAGAAATAAAATGTATGTGGAAACATCATGGTTGCCTTCATCAGGTGAGAAGGAAAATATTTCTAAAATCTTTTTTAGACAAAATAAAGTTATATCTTGTTCAGTCCGGTGTCCTTTCCTAATAGGTGTTGTAATACAACAAAAATAGGAATATGTATTATCTTCTGATTTTCTCATTCTCAAATGTGCCATCAAGCACATTTTGTGGACCTCCTGGCTTTTCTTTTTTCAGAGCACCAGATGGACATGGATCACACAGAGTGCTGTGAAACATTTATACCTCCTACTCAAGATTTGTGCAGACAGATTCTATTCCATAATTGCCCTTAAACTGCATAATGGCCAATGGCATTATGGATTTAACCCACTGCCAGGAAATATCATGGTGGGTAACTTTTATTACAATGGAAATTAAGCTACTGACATTGAATCAATGATCTCAGAATGCTAGTTTGGGTCAGTCTGGACACTTCTTGCATTTTCTACTATTAAGAATCAAATGAGGAGCGCCTGTGTGGCTCAGTCAGTTAGGTGTCTGACTTCAGCTCAGGTCATGATCTCACTACTCGTGAATTCGAGCCCTGCGTCGGGCTCTGTGCTAACAGCTTGGAGCTTGGAGCCTACTTCAGATTCTGTCTCCCTGTCTCTGCCCCTCCCCTGCTTGCGCCCTGTCTCTGTCTCTCTCAAAAAACAAAAAATAAAACATAAAAAAATTTTTTAAAGAAATGAAATAAATTATCATCATTTCGTAAAACTTAATTTGACTTGAAAACAAGGAGAGGTTAATGGAATTCTTGCTCCAGGTACATTTGTTGAATCTTATTAGCGTATGCTGTTGGTATACATACTCACACTGCACCAGAGATTTTATTCAAAGTTATATTTTTCTGCAGCTCCCTTGGATGTTGTTAAATTTGCACTTTGTTTATATGGTACCTTCTGTCATATTTTTAATGCAAAGTCATACATGAAATACTAAGAAAATACTTTTTATTTTATTGATTTGCAAAGAATGCATTGTTCTTTGAAACCAGGTTTGAAAGGAATGTAATATATATCATCTTTTCCTAGGAAAGTGTAAAATTTTAATCTCAGTGTTAAATCTCAGCTACAGTTGATATAAAATAGTTTAAGCATCTTTCCCTTCAATATTAAAAACAAAAGCAACAAATGCAGTTAATAATTTAAAGAGTGGAGCCATTATTACGTTTCTATTACAAATACTGCCTGAGTCACCATTGATGCTTTTTATGAGCCGTGTTGTAGGCACTTTCACATACCTGGAATTATCATCTTTATGTCTTCACACATCATATGTAATCCATGTGGCCTTTATATGCAGTTTGAGTTGATCTGTGAGACACCAGGAAAACAGCTTCCTGATAAACTAATTACTCAGCCCTTGGGGAAGAGAAATTTTTTAGGAGCTTAGAGTGGATGCGTTCTCAGAAGCTCTCACCCAGTGATAGCAATAAAAGAAAAAAAATATCAAGGTTAGTGTCTTGGAAAATGCCTCTGGCAACCTGTAGAATACAGGGTGTTTCCATCAGTGCTTCCAGAATGCTTGTTGGCAGAGCATTACTAGGAGTCATCTGGGGAAGGACAGTTGTGTTACAGTGTGAAGCACACATTGGCTTGAAACGCCAGTGTTGGAGTCTTCTGAGTGAATACACAGGAAATGACTTAAGCTCAATCACGTGCAGCTTTCTCGAGGGGAGTCTCAAGAAAAAAGGTAATGTCAGTGAAATTTATTAGTGTGGACAATCTTTTCAGAACATTGACTTGAGGTCCTCAAAACCTAAGAAAGTCAAGTGACTCTCTAGGTTAAGATTTAACCATTATTTATTGATTGAGTTCTACATACATTATTTGTTTATTTTTACTGACTGTATTATGGCCATCCCATGGGTCTCAAATCTGTTTTGACCTTGCCACCTCCCAAGTCTTTGGTCAATGATAACTGATAGAAGGAACCAGTCTGTGATGAAAGAGGGACGTTTCTTTCTTTAAAGATTCTATGCAAGTGCTTTCTGGGGGTCATTTGCTTTACCTGAAGCTAAAAGAAAAGATTTTAAGGAAAAGAACTTGAGATAAGCAAGAAGCAAAGAGCAGGTGCATGGAGGAGTATGATGAAAAAGGAGCTTCTTTCAGAGGGTCTGCCTCATATAATAACCCACAAATTGTGACACTTAATTTACTGCGTTATATAATATATTGTGTTTTTATATTCCTATGTGTATATATATATTTACACATATATTATTTTATACATATTATATGTGTGTTTTATATGATGTATATATGTACATACATATATATCATGCTTAATACAATATTTGTATGACAGAATAAATTGTCACAATTTATTTGTGGGTTATTATTTGAGACAGACCCTGTGAAAAACATGCATTTTTCACTATATCCCTCTATGGATCTGTTCTCTACTTTGTAGATGTATCCCCTCCCCACACCCCCCAACACACACACATACAGCATTGGCATGTAACCCTTTGATTTCACTATTAATGCTGACTCTTTTTTCTTGATTGTGACTTTTGGAGCAGGAAGGGACTCCTGGGGATAATGTGATCCAGTTCTCTTATTTTCAGATGCAGAAATTGAGAACTGGAAAGGTTAATGATTTGCCATAGCACATAACCAGTTAATGGCAGTCTGGTCTGGAAATCACAGAGCCTGATTCCTAGACAGAGAGCTGGTGGGTAAGTTCTGCCCTGCCTGCAAGTTAAACACTCTTGGATCACCAAGGTGTCATTTCTTAAACTATTACTTTAAGTCATTAAGGCTCCTTATTCCTCAGCTTCCGAGAAGCGATTTCAGGAGTGGTGTCCCAATAGGCCTTGAGTTAGCGGTGCTTCCCAAAGTACCCTTTTTGGTCCCCGAGGGAAGTTTACCAGCAACAATACTCCAGTTCGTTGTGTTCAGAGCAACACAAAACACCATATATCTTGAAAATAAGAATATTATCCTACAGATGAATGCTTCTGAAAAAAACCTAAAACACAAACAGATGGTTTGTAGATCTTAAAAACACAAAGAATGACAGCTTGTTTTCTTTGTGGGTATTTTTTTTCCGAGAGAGAGAGAGAGACAGCATGAGCAGGGGAGGGTCAGAGAGAGAAGAAGATATAGAATCTGAAGCAGGCTCCAGGCTCTGAGCTGTCAGCACAGAGCCCCATGCGGGGCTCCAACCCACAACTGTGAGATCATGACCTGAGCCGAAGCGGGACGCTCAACCGACTGAGCTACCCAGGTGCCCCATTCTTTGCCAAATTATTAAAAAGCAAACCAACACTACAATCCTTTCTTTAATTCTCTTAAGAGAGTATCTAAAGTTGTTAATGAGGGAAATGTTGCAGAAGCTAAAATATTTCTAGATTTCAGGAAAGCATTGGATGGTCTTTTGTGATATGATGGAGACGAAGAAAAACGAGTAATGTAGACCTGAATGGAATTGTGGTTGATGAAATAATGCTAACCAAGGAAGTAGATCTATGTCACTTAAAGAAATCACTCATATTCACCAAGACTCTCTTCTTGGCCCTGGCTTGAAAATGCGAAGAGGGGCGCCTGGGTGGCTCAATCGGTTGAGCTCCCGACTTCGGCTCAGCTCACGATCTCACAGTTCCTGGGCTTGAGCTCCGCGTTGGGCTGTGTGCTGACAGCTAGCTCAGAGCCTGGAGCTTGTTTCAGATACTGTACCTCCCTCTCTCTCTGACCCTCCCCTGCTCACGCTTTGTCTCTCTCTCTCTCAGAAATAAATAAAAACATTTAAAAATTAAAAAAAAAGAAAATGTGAAAATACTGTAATCAGACACCATGATTATTTATTTTTACTCTTGTTCCCAAAAAAAAAGTAAAAGAAAAAGAACTTGACATAGTCTATAATGATACAATACTAAAACATGAAAACATTATTTAGAGCAAGAAAAAAGAACTGAGACAAAGTGAGAAAATTTAAGCGAGGAATGAAGTTAGTACTCAAAACACATGCTACAAATGCCATTCATCCCCCACAGAGCAGTGGAAATTTCACCTCATCTCCTTTGATTTCATGATTAGGGAAGAGAGTTTTAGAGTCAGCCAAAAAGACTCAGTTTCCTCCTCTGAAAAAGGGATAGTGATAGTATGTACCTCATAGGGTGAGATGAAGATTAAATGAGATAATACTTTTAAGATCTTTAACAGAGTTGTAGGTACAGAGTATCTGTTCAATCAGTAACTCATTTACAACATTTATTGTATTTGTTTTAATTCCATCTTTCATGTCTGTTTTAGTACCTGACACGTAGAAGGTGCTCCCTAAATGTGCATTGAAAGAAAGAAATCTGCAGATTCCATAATGGTTTTAGGGATAGCCAGTTTAGAAGATGATAGATCAATATCCAAAAACTTTTCAATATATGGCAAATGTGGACTTAACTGGAGAAACAAAACGGAATCAGAAACTGTAAATCCCTGTTTTTATGAATTAAAAACTGTATTGCAAAAGTGCAAGATGTGAGTAAGGTAGCTTGAGAGTGATTCACATGAAAATTTAGAGGTTTAAATAGACAACAAACCAAACAGTATTAAACTGCTAAAAATGCAGTGGATTATTATGAAAAATAACAGCACCTACTGAGATACATTAATAGAATACTAACAATGTTGAATGATCTCAGAGAAAGGGTTACAACACATGAGAACATTTAATGGGACGAAGGAAGTTAGCTCTTACAGGGAGAAAATTTTAAGTTGATCTACTCTAGCTGCCATCAAATATTGAAGATCTATCATTTAGGAGGCACTTTCAGATACCTGGTCCACTTAATGATGGGGAGAAGTTCAGTTCAATACAAGTAGGGTATTTTTAAAATTAGGTATGTCTAACAATGGGCAAGATTTCTTCACAAAAAATACATTCCTCATTATTGGAAATGTTTCTCCCCCATGAACTTTAGTTTTATATAACTATATAAAAAGCTATTTCCTACCAGAAAATGTTGCTTACTTTACAACATTAAGGTTTTGGGTTTGTTTTTTTTTTCTTGTTACCAGGTTTTACATGTGTTGTCCTCTCACACATCACTTTATGGAAAATACTTGAAAGACAACCCTGGCTGCAAATGTTTGATCCCTGTTAAAACTTCAGGTTATCACTTATTCATAGCTCTCTGGTCCCTTCTATTTCCTGGTTCTGTCTTGACTTTTGGTGAACACTTCAGACTTACTTTCTCTGATTTATGTTTTCAATTCCCCAGCTCACTCTAGCTCCAACTCACGATATTTATTTAATATCAGCGAATTCCTTGCCTACAGGTAAAAAGGCAAGCACTTTGCTTGGGCACTGAGTCCCCTATTGCTCCACGAGATTCCCAAAAGCAGATTAGGCTTCCACTAACTTATTCTCCAGTGCCCACTGGAAATTCATAAACTTGACACAGAACCCAGAATCAAAGGTCAAACAATTGTCAACTTACAAGAGTCTGAGATGGATAAATCTGTCTGGTAGCNAAAGATTTAACTGATGCTAAGCCTAAGAGGTATCCTTCTTGGCGACTCAGCACAAGACAGATAACTGGGAACAGGAAAAAAAAAAAAAAAAAAAAAAAAAAAGCCATTTAGCAAAACAAGATTGAAGTAGCAAGTAAGCCAAGTGATTGATGTCATATTAAAGTGGCCTTTTTTTTGTTTAAAGGCCATGGTCTCATCTCTGCTTCTGCTCAGGCAAATTGTTTGAATTTCCATCGGACAACCTGACTACCCTGTTGCCTTCAGAAGAGTAAATAGTCTACTCCAATAGTAGAAATTAAAACCGTAAATCAGCAGGACCATATTCCAGTCAGACCAGACAAACATAAGCACTTAAGTGAACAGCCACAACCGATTTAGCTTTATAACATTTATTTTCCATTGTTATCACCAGGAAATGCATTTGTAATGACTTATTTCAATTATTGACCAAATGGAAGTTCTAGTCTCTAAGCCCCAAGGGTCACATAGCAGAAAGCAGTAAGCATGGTTCTTATTTAATGTCTGATTCATTCTAAGAGTATCTGCCAGGAGACTTTTCAGAACCGCATCCTCTCATTAGTAGGATTTGGAATTAACCTAAATACTAAACCTTGTTTGGTTCTACCTGGAATAGTTATTAGCTGTCCTTGAACAAGTCAACTAGACTTTCTGGAGCCTTTCTTCAAATGCACAATAGACATAATCAAAGTTTATAGCTTCTGGGGATAACTAAATGATCCGACAGCCAACAAAAACATTTTAAACAAATGTAAAGAGTTAGTCAAATACAGGATATTGTATCTATTTGGATGTTTTCCTACATCTTTACATTAAACATAAACTATTTTTCCCTAAACAGACCCTCTTCTTGAATGTCTTCATTTTAGGTCTAAAGGCTTAGATTAAAGGAAGTCTAAATATTACCATGCGTCCCTACAAGTTTGCAAATTTCCTTCTGTTTTTTAATTATTTCTTTGCTTTATACTTAGTCACAAAATTCTATGAATTGTTTACTTTGATGGGTATTTTACATTATTGTCCTTATTAGTTGTCTTTCATTTCTATGCCTCAGCCCTAGGTATCTGGTTCTCCTGCTGTCAGGCTCTGTTTTCCATCACAATCATAACAAGGGTTCCAAATTAATCTACCTAAACAATATATTTTTCTGGTCTCTCTTGCACTACCCTCTCTTGTTCTGAGTGCCTGTTCATTTTTACATAGAGTTCACCTTCCTCAGACAAGCAAGAAGCCTTGTGCTGAAGGACCCATTGAATCTATTTTACCTTTTCTGTAACTGTTATTTCATGAATTCCCAAATATTTATCAAATACCTTTCATAGATAAATTTTTGTTCTGTCTGAACATGTCTTATCAGTATCCACAAATGAATGCATGCTCCTTTCCTTCTTGTGTGTTGCTTTTCCAGAAATAAAGCTCTCTACCAACCCATTCTCTACTGATAACTATTGAGCCCAGCTCCGTTCCTATTTCCTTCATTAAATCTCCATAAGGCTAGAGTTCTACATGGACTTAATATACATTCCTGTAAATTTTACATTTATATTTTTGACTAGTCTATCATATACTTGCTTGTAATCTTTTTTGTTAATTGATCTCCACTAAGCTAAAAGAAAAGCATAAAATCTGAGATGAGTACATTCTTGGGTAGAATCCAAACTCTAACTTTAACTTGCTAAGGAACCAGTCACAGACAAAATTTAACTTCTCTGAGCTTAAATTTCTCCATCTGTAAAATGGGAATCTTATTCTTACCTCATTGCTTTTTAGAAAATAAATAGTGTCTATAAAATTCTTGTCCCACACGATATCTATAATAAAAATTAGCTAACTCTGTCTCCCTTTTTCAAATATTTTATGAATATCTTTTGAATCATTAACTGAATTGTTAAATATGTAGGTGTACATGTAGCATCTTCTACTTTCATTGTATAATCTTTATTAGTGAAATGAATGCCAAAGGTAGGAATAACAATCATGGTAATAATAATAACAGCTGTCTCTGATACCCTTTGTTGCAAAACAAATGCCCCCAAACTTAGAGACTTACAATAAACGTTGATTGGGAACTACCTTCACAGGGAGTTCAGAATGGCTCCCAACAGCATATGACATTAAAAATCAACTCACANGAGGAACTTAACTGAGGAACAAGGGGGAGAAGAAGGGGGGAAATGGTGGGGGAAGGGGAGAGAGGCAAACCATGAGAGACTCTTGAATGCTGACAAAAAACTGATCTGTGCTGATAGCTCAGATCCTGGAAATTGCTTAAGATTGTGTCTCCCTCTCCCTCGGCCCTCCCTCTCCCCTCCTCTGCTTCTGCTCTGTCTCTTAAAAATAAATAAATGTTAAAAACAAAAACAAAAACGGCCATTGCCTTACAGGCTCTGGTCACCACAGTGGCTTTAGGAGGCTGGATAACTTCACGTGGTATTTGTTCATCAAATATTGTGGGCACGTCAAACTTTTTAAGAACCATGTACTATGTTTTCTGTCTACTAGGTAATCAAACTCTTTCTTATTCCTATAACTAATTCTAAAGAAATAATTGCAAGTATAGCTTTTAATGATAAAGAACATTTGATAACTCAAACATCTAACAAAATATAAAGAGTACATATACTAATATGTTAATAATTATCACAATATAGTGCATTTTTCTGTGCTTTCCTAGATTTGTTAAATTTTATGTACTAAACACTTACTAATTGATCATATGCTTTTTGAACAAAGTATATAAGATGCCTAGAAAAGGAATTATTAAAATTTTTGGTGCATTTTTTTGGTCACATATCTCTTGTTGCCAAAACTGGGTTCAAACACTCTGCTTCCAATGGTTTTAACAAACAGCTTGAAAAGCTCTTTACTAAGCCTTGGGAAAACAATGGACCGTCTGTGTCTGGCCAGATGTATGGTTTTGCGATTACAATGTCATCTTCTTTTAAAAGAATGGCCACTTAACCCAGATGAAAGACCATTCACAAGCATGCTCTAAATAAGTGGACACAACTGTTTTGAAGCTGTTTTGGCAACTGATGCTGAATTATACTCTGTCACATGTTTTAGGCTCAAAAATACGTGAGAAAACTAATATGTGGATAAAAAACAAACAAAAAGGAAATGGAGGCCTAACAAAATTTCTAACTTTTTTAATTTATTGAGTCACTTATCAGTAATTTATCTAAGACTGAGGAAGCAACGATGACTAATACTCCATCCAATACACGTCCTCAAGTAACCTTTGACCTAATAAGAAGTCCCAATATGCATGTAAACAATTGTGCCACAGGTGCTAGAATGGATCACAAAAATAGATACCGAGTGCTACGGGAAGAGAAGTAAGAGAGTGACAAATTGTAAATGTAGGACAAATTGAAAATGTAGGACAAATTGTGTATGGCTTTTTCTGTCTTTGTTGTGTCATTGCATAACAATGCAGTGGGCAGAGAGCCGACTTGACTTGCCGGGCACTTCTGGTTAGGACATACAATACACTACGAATAGTGTTCCCGCGGTTATGCAGCATGGAAGCCCTAGAAAAAGAAAACATTAGGGCCTTCAGAGGTTTACAAAGACCTGCAGGTGGTGGCTTTGAATGCACCACTTCCTAGCCCTATCAGTTAGTAGAGCTTTGGGTTGCAAACTTAAGTTTATGATTTATGAAACAAAAACATCATTATCTCAAATTATAAAATCTAAAGACAGACTTTCTCCATTTCTTCTTGAGAAGCCTAATATAAGTGCTCTGATTCCTGTTTGTGTACAGATGATCTGCTTTTTCTTCCCGAGAGCTGAAGACGTGAAGGGAGAAAACACGCAGGTAATTTAGAGAACATGCCAGGTAGAAAGGGAACTGGCAAGTGCAAAGTGCTCCGGCTTCCTCTCGGCATACAAACCAACCTGGGCTGCTGGGTTTCTTCTTGTGAACTGCCTTCTAAAATGCACTTTCTCAATTCGCCTTCCCTGGTACCCATATGTAACCACTCCTCATGCAGCCCTGCCTGTTCTTCTACAATCTTTTTACTCTATCACCTTCAATACATGACATATATTTATTTTTGTATTTGGCTGTATCTCTCCATTAGAATGTAATTCCTTGCAGGGCAAGGACTTAGTCTTTTTCTTTACGGCTGTATTCTCTATGCCTAGACTATTCTTGCTTGGGATAGATGTTCAGTAAATATTTGCTCAATGACTGAAGGTGGGGAGAGCTAGTATAAGGGCATGGCTACCAAATTGCTGTCATTGTGCACAAGGCATGCATTTTGTGTGGTTCTGCTGTACTGAAGTGGGACTTTTCAAACTCCTGCTGTCTGATTCTCTCCCATAATGAAGTAGTCAGATCCAGGAAAAACTGCAGTCCTCAGCATGCCCTTTTATCTAGGCTTTTCAACTTCTTCTGTTTCTGCTCACGGTATTTTACCTTGGGGAATTCGTTTCCCAGGATGCAGTGCACCATTGCAAATCGCCCCCTGTTACATTTTTGGAGTTGTGGTCTCCTAAGGAATATAAGAATATGGGGATAGTTATATAAAAAGTGGCAATATCAAAGAAATGGAATAGGTCCTCAGTTTCCTGGTTTGTAAAAACAAAACAAAACAAAACAAAAACTATTGCTTTAGCCAGGAGCCATGCAATTGAAGAAGAATTTAGTTTCTTTCCATCTTTCAAATGGGAAGAATTGCTTGATTTCCTGAGACAAAATGATACAGTGTAAGTAAAGTACTGATTATGTTTTTCAGTTAATGGAAGTTTCACCCTGGTTCTAATGAAAAATTTCTAACATTTTCAATGTTGTGGATCTTCACGATTTGACCATTTGTTTTTCAGTTCTCACAGGTATGTTTTTTGAAAAACATGCTAAGCTATGTTATAAGTCATTAACCAGATGCTTTTCTAGCCCTAACATCAGAAATTATCAAGTAGAGGCTAGTAACATCTGTCACCAATGCTAAAGAGAAAAAAATTCTGTATCCAATTCCTAGATTGAATTAGGTAACATTTAATTTTTCTTCCAACTTTATATCCTGTTGACAGTAAATACATCTGAAACTGATTCAAAGAAACATGTTTTACAAATTTAAAAACTTTGCCTTGCATTTATTTCTTGCTTGGAGTTCACAAATTGCCTGTACAAACACTTGACAGAAACTGCTAATCACTTACCCAGATATGAGAATTGTGATTTTGTTGGGAAAGGGAATGTGCCCAGCTTAAAAACTACATTACCCATTCCCCCTCCCCTGCAGTTAAGCTTTTTGCCCCCTCTTGGATGGAGAAGCCATGCTGACTATGGTTGGCTGTCCCTTGTATAAGAATATGAGGCTCTGGAGACCTGCCACGTCTGAGCTGTCCTGGACAAGTGAAAGCCATTGACTCCTTCTGCAATTCACAGACTGAGAAACTGCAGTTTTATTCCCTCCCTGATACACAAGTTGACCCTTGTGCCTCAGTAACATGAAGGATTGGCGATTTCTGGGTAACTGTATGAGACTGTCAGACCCATTTCTTTGGACCCATCTCATGCACACTTTCACTGCTCCTGGGTTGATTATTGGAAGGCTGAAATTTTAACACCCCTCTGAGCTTTGTAAGGTACAGTCTACTCCCAGATTGCCAAACCAGGTGAGTTTTTATTAATCTGCAACCTCAGTCTAGGTGCGAGGGGTCAGAGCTCAGCCTCTTCATTGAGATCCAAAAATTAAATAAGCTCACTTTGCTCCATTTCTTTTTCTTTTTCTTTTTCTTTTTTTTTTTACTTTCTCCAAGACCATAGAATCTTTCTCCAGGCTTGGTAGGGGTGCCAAGCATCACAGAGAAGAGAGGGGAAATGAGAAACTTTTTCTTACTCATTCTAAATGTCTTTTCTATACTAAGAACTGTCTTTTTGGTTCACTGCAATATATTACATCCGTTCTCCAAATAAATTAGGATATAATATATTAGCTATTCTGAATAAAAGAAACGGTCATGAGATTATATTAAACTACTGGAAATGAAAAAAAAGTGTGCTAGAATATCAAAAGCCTATCTTATTCCAAGTGTATTAGTCAGGGTTCTTAGGTGCAAGCAACAGAAACCATTCTTAGCTGATTTAACCAGAAAGGGATTTACTTAAAAAGCTGAAAAGCAGACTTGGAAAAAAGGAAAGATTTTGTAGCCAGAATCCCAAGCAAAAATCATTCCAACTGAAATAGCTTTTGCTGTAAAATGAATCATTCCAAAATTTAGTGGCAACCATTTGTTTAGCTTACAATTTTGTAGTTTGACAATCCGAATTGGGTTCTCTCATGGGTCTGTGATCAGATGCCAATGAGCTGGGTGGCTCTATCTCTATTTGGCTGGGGACTGACTGACTGCCACAAGAGGTCTATGTGATTCTCATCAACCAGTACATGAAGCCAGGCTCATCTACATAGCTTCTTAATATGGTTCCAGAGAACAAGAAGTGTACCATTCTTTCAACCAGATATAATTTTCACCCAACTTGACTCTTATGATGTATCAGATCTCACAATGCAATCTAGAATTTAATATGATGAATCAGAACAATTGGCTCCAATTAATTAGAATCATTTTTTCTTCATAGGGTGGAGATGTGCTGTTCAAATTCACAACTGTAAATGCAATCACTTTAAACCATAAAAACTATTAATCAATTTATGTCTAATAATTCTCATGTCCATTTCTATGTTTATTTGTTTTATATTTTAAAGTACTCTGAGTGGCAATGAAATAGATTCGGCACAAACATAATACGTTTTTATTGAAGTTAATGGGCAGACTCTAAAAATAAATAATTTCTAATTTTATAAAATTCCTTTCACTACCATATCATTTAAAATTCACTTGATAGCCTGGGTAGCTCTGTCAGTTAAGTGTCTGACTCTTGATTTCAGCTCAGGTCATGATTTCGGATTTGTGAGCTATAGCTCTGTATCATGCTCTGTGCTGACAGTGCAGAGCCTGCTTGGGATCCTCTCTCTCCCTCTCTCTCTGCCCCTCCTCCCCTCTCTATTTCTCTCTCAGAATAATAAATGAACTTAAAAATTTTTAATAAAAAAATGAAATTCTCTTTATAGACAAAGTGCTTCTAATTAATTGAATGAATAAGTTATAGTTTGGTAATTTGCTAAGTCTTGGTAATTATATTTTGATAAACTCATAAGAAATTGAGAAAACAAATAACTCTAATGTCTAATTAGCAAATCATTTTCAAGATAGGCAAAATTCTTTCATATAAATTTTAGAATCAAAATGTCAATTTCCTCTAAGAAATATTTTGAAATTGTTATTGAGACTGCCATAAGTTTGTAAGCAGCTTCAAAGAGAATTGACAAGTTTGTAATATTGAAATGTCCCACTCCATAAACATTGTTTAGCTCTCCATCTATTTAAGCCTTTAATTTCTCTCATTAAAGTATTTTAGCTTTTAATGTAGAGATCTTGCAAAACTCTAGATTAATTCCTATAGGGGCGCCTGGGTGGCTCAGTCGGTTACGCATCCGATTTCAGCTCAGGTCAGGATCTCATGGTTCGTGGGTTCTTGCCCTGTGTCAGGCTCTGTGCTGACAGTTCAGAGCCTGGAGCTTGTTTCACATTCTGTGTCTTGTTCTCTCTCTGACCCTCCCCTGCTCATACTCTGTCTCTCTCTGTTTCAAGAGGTAAATAAACTATAAAAAAAATTAGATTAATTCCTAAAAAATTGATAACTTTATTTCATTGTAAATTAATATAGCGACATCAGTTTCTTTGGGCAAGTTTTTATATCATGTTCTCTTTCTCTTCTTTACTTTTTCAAATTTTCAAAATCCTCTGTAAATAGGACATAATTAATTTTTAAATCTGATAGACTAGTCCTCATATTTTAACTAAATAGCAGCCAACTTGAAGACCTTCAATTATGTATAAATAATTATGTAGTATATACATTATGCATTATATGTTATGTACTTTTATCTTCCATTTTTATGTTCTTTTTATTTGTTCCACTCCATATACTTTTCTTCACCTGATATGCTGTTCTTGTCTCTTTTTGCCCTCCTTCACTAACAATGAAAGAATGTTAGAACACCAGAGACCCATTTCATGCTTTCCTGACTTGCATGGTATTTTGATCATGTCCCTTTTTCCATCCTTATACTTTCATAAGGGTCTAATCTGCTGTTAAACCTATCTGTATACTTTTTCAATTATATAACTTTCAGATAGTTCCTCTACAAATCTGCATACTTAAATCCTTTGGAGAAAATTGAAGTTTGGCTTTTATCTCCAGAAGCAGAATAAGTGTTTTTACCCCATTATGTGTCTGAGAAATCCAGTATCTGGAGTTCTTTTGGGTCTATCTATTGCTTCTGCTGATTTTGGCTCATGCAAACTTATTATATGTCCTGAAATTTCAAAGTATCTGATGGTCAATTTTATTGGGGAAAAAAAATCTTTTAGATAAAGTTTGTTGTCACTTTGTGTGTTATTATCTTCTTCAAAAAGGATTTTATCTCCTGCCTTAATTACCTGTGGACACTTGCAGTACAAGAACAATGTTTGAGGAACCTCTATGCTGCCTAGGGGATCCCCAGGATAATCTTCACATTCTGATTCCAGAATTCAGCTCTCTCAGGTGTTTGCTCATAACAGGGATTGGTTATTGTCAATTTTGGCAGTTGCTAAGCTTGGGCTGTTTCCCATCTTTGAAAATCTGCCCCAAAGCACAGCTTCCCTCCCAGCTGTGTTTTCTGGGGTGTTCCCAGCCAGTCCCCTAGTCCTCCTCACTGAAGTGTGAGTTGCCTCCTCTCCATGGGCAAATGCCCCGGGTGTCAACAACTCTAGTTCACCTCTCTACGGTATTCACCCTCACTAGTCCAAGACTGGTTATTTTTCACTAACTTGTTCACGTCCAATGCTACTAAGAGGATATTTTCTGTATTTTGTCTTGCTCTTTGGGCTATTCTGAGAATATGTAAGTCAAGTCACCTAAGTAACCATTACTGAAAGCATATTTTTTCACTTATAAATGAATGAAGGTAGGTGCTGGGAGCCACACCAGCCTCGCTGGATGACAGTCACAGCGAGGAAATGGCACTGTTTGCACAGCTCCTGCCATGAGAAACGAAAACTGGTATCTCCTTCTGCTACTACTGGCTCATGTTGGAAATGAGCCTGCTGGTCTTGACCAGGCCTCACAGTATTCCAAATCATACCAATATTCTGAACACAGATTCCTCATAAGGAAAGCATATTCCTGCCTTTTCAAAAGAGATTTTAGATGAAAGCACTGTGGATGATTGTCAAAAGGCTCTTCCTATGGGCCTTGCAGATCCAAGACAATTGAGCCCCCCCCCCCAGACAAAGAGCCTAATTTAGAGTTAAGGAACAGATAAGGGCATAACTTAATACTTAACACCTTTTCTAACTGGTGATGCATGGCAGTCCCTTCCCCAAGGCCTACTTTCCGCAAACACCCTCCCTTACGGGGGCGGCTGGGATGAGGATAGATAAGAGTAGCTAAAACATAACCCAAAAACAAAGGCTGACACATTTAGGGCCTCCGTGGTGTTTACACATTCAGCATCAAGTCAAAAAAGTTTCCACAAACAACTTATTAACCAGCTCAAAAACATTTGTCCCCTTGTGAGCCAGACAAAATGACTCCTAGCCCATCTATACACAACTTAACCTATGTCCTAATCCTCGCGTTATTAACTTAGAACAAATATGTATGTCATCCTGTTTTTCACTAAGAACATCCTGTTATTTCCGTAGTTGTAAGATTTACTCAACCTCACTATAATTGGGGTAGTTCTGCAAGAATACTTCTGTAAAACCTACTTCTGTACACTTTCCAAAGCATCTTATCACAAAGAGTTATCCATTGAAAAATTCCTTTTTCTGATGTCACGTTATTGTTTGACCTGTAAATAAAGACACCAAAACCGACAGGACAGAAACTCCTGCCTGGTGATCCGAAAGAATCTCGGGGCTCTCTCACTCTCTCTCTCGCCAACACTGTCCATCCTTCAGGGACCACTGGACGTGCTGGAGCCGGCCTCCAGCAGGTAGGTATCAAATCATAATGGCATTTAGATTCCACTGGAAACATGTTCTAACAGATTTATCTAAGACTCTCAATTTTTTCAACGTGCCCAAATTATATTATTTGTACTAATTTAAACTTATCTTAAAGTTTAAGATATTAACATAAAATGGACCAAAAAATTTTTTTCATATTATTTTGAGAAGCGTGTTGGAAAAGATTGTGTAGACAAATGTCTGTTTTCTAAGTATTTGATTTCACATAACTTCCCTTAGGATGGTGTAAACTTGATTAGAACAGAACTGTGCTCATTTATCTCTATACCTTTAGTACCTGGTACAGTACCATATATAGAAGAGTCCCTCAGTAAATATTTCTTGAATTGTTACGTTTTCATTTTTTCCCCGATTTTAAAATTGTGTCGTGTATGATGTCAATGATACTGATGTCAATGAGTAACTGATCAGCAATAGAAAACAACATTATTTTCACTAAATCTAGTCATTTTCCTTTCTGATCAATACAACAGTTGGTTTCAGTATTCAAATGGCATTAAGACCAAGATTCCATCTGCTTTTCCTGAAATATTGGTTAATTTACTCTAATTTGCATGCCATTTTAAATAACCTTGCAAGAACTAAGCACAGATTGAAGAAATTAAAGATATTTGTATAATGTGGCTTTTACCATTTTATGACATTTTAAGTTTTAAAATTTCCTCTGAATAGTATTTACAAAGGCAAATGGATGTCTGAAATTTAAATATGATAGTAAAATCCTCTCTACCATATTTTATGGCATATTAAGGAATATTTTTAATTTTTGTCAAATCTTTTGTGAAAAATAAACGATACACCATTCTGTGTGTTATTCTGTGCATCTGAAGTCATGTCACAAGTTGGCTGTGCTCTGTGAATTCACATCCACAGATATGACATTAAAGAGTCAAGACTAGATATTACAGCAGGCTAAAAGGTTGTTCAAGAACTCTGCCATGAGAGCGATTGGTGAGAAATGGTATATGCCAAAAAAGTCATGGTTTATTCTGGAGACAGTAAGATCAACCACGTGGGTTCAGAGTAAACTCAAACTAAAATTGAGAATTAGTGAGAATTAGGATACATGGGGAGGAAGGGAAATTCTGAAAGTTGGTGAATATCAGGGGTCAGGACAGCATTCCATTAAGAACCTGAGAGCAAATATTTTACAATTTGTGAGCTACATAATTTTTGTCACAGCTCCTCGCCTCTGCCACTATAGTGTCAAAGCATGCATACACAACACAAAATGGCTGTATGTGGTTGTGGTCCAGTAACACTATTTATATATTTTTAAGTTTGTTTATTTGTTTGTTTGTTTAGAGAGACCGCATGAGTTGGGAAGGAGCGGAGAGACAGGGAGGGAGAAGCCCAAGCAGGTTCCACACTGTCAGCACAGAGCCTGATACGGAGCTCAAACCCAAGAATCGAGTAACACTATTTATAAAACCAGGCTGGATTTGGTCTGTGAGATGGTGATTCACAAACTCCTGCTGAAGAGGGTTCCAGGACCCCAGAAGCTAACTTGTTGCTTGAAGGAACAATGCTGGAAGACAGAGAACCAAAAGTCTTACCTTCTCTGTGGCATGGTGGCTCCGTTTACTGCCAGACTTTGGTCCTCCACAATCCCATGCAAGTTAGCCCCAGGCTGCTGAGATTCCCATGGTGACTTGGAGCTCTGCACAGTCTGTAGCATTGTCCACTTGGAGACTAAGCAAGAGTTTTCTCATTTCACAAGTCCTAGGCACATCCACTGTTCTCAAAGCACAGCCCCATGCCAGGGCCAAGTCCAGAAGGGCTTCCAAACTTAGTTATATATCCCTCCAGAGCTAGCTCTTCCTGAACAGCTCTTGGGTCCTACTTTTAGATTCGGGTCATGAAACCAGAAATACTTTTCCTTCTGGTGAGTTCCTCTTGAGAGTCTTTATGTCTCCTCCCGCCAGAAGAGCTCTTGTTTAGGGACGCTATAGGTCACCTTGAGAGTTGCCCTTAATTTTTATTTTTTTCACTCTTAATTGTTAAATTAGGATCAGAGTCTGGGTCTTTTTCTTCCACAAAGACCCTAGTTTTTATAAAACCGATTCATCTGTCAACATATCTAAGAAAATAGAAAAGTAGTCCCCTGGTAACAAAAGTATGATACCCTTCTCTAAGGAGAGTGAGTCCTATTCAATTTACATTTGCCTATGTCAGCCTTTTTCAAAGCAGAGATCTGCTCCAAGGTGACTTCTTTCTTTCCCTATAGAATAAATGTGCAGTTTGGCTTTATAGAAAGAAACTTTAGCCCTGTTTAAAAGAAGCTCTTCTTCAGGTATGAGGTCATTTTCTTTGGATGCAAGAAGCTGTTCCTGGAAGAGCTAGACTTTCTAAAATGAATAGAAGCTAAGTTATCTAAAATGCAATTTAGACCAATACTGCACATCTTGATCCTTTTAAATTGCTAGCAGCCCACACTTTCTTCTGGCATCATCTTACGTGTGCTGGTCCATCACACAATCTGCACAGTTCACTCATCAATATTTGTCAACCCCGGTTAACCCCAGCGAGTTGTGTACATGGACAAGATGTGCATGGTTGCAAGTAGTGAAGCTCCACAAGCACTGCATATGAGGGGTTCACGGACACCTTTATCATCACTCCTCCTGAAAATCGTGGGTAGCAGCAAATTATGCAGTGGTAGACAACTTGTGTTGAGGTTTCATTTGTTGTCTATTGGGATACATTGCAAGATGATGGCATGGTGGATTGTGGCTGGAAATCAGTCAGACACAGACTATTAATACCTCATACTTTATTCCCAGAGAAATGCTTTTACAATATCATTAGTATCAATCTTACAGAGTATGTATTACACAGAAATTTTTGGTTGTAAGTGACAGGAACTCAAAGAAAAGTAACGGGCTAACGTGGCTTGGGAAGGAAGCAATTATTGACTCATGTATCTGAACCTCAGAGAAGGTTGTGTTGTAGCTGGCTTTGTGGTAATTGAATTCAAGAACTCAAAACTCTCAAGAATCTGTATCTTTTATATCTTCTTCTCCCTTCATGTCAACTTTATTCTCTTCTACTACTATAAGACTTTCCTCATTTGGCAGAGGGAACAGGACCATGGGCAGCTTGGGACTTACACTGTCACAGCCTTGCTACCAAAAAAGGGAAGGAAGGGCACATTTCCCTCTGACGCTAGTCAGAAAGCCCCTGGGAGGGTACTCTGATAGGTTTTATGATCATCTCTGGGCAAATCTCCATTGCCATACCATATGGTATCGTACATGGTAGGACTCATTTCAGTCATGTGCTCACTCCATGACCAATTTATGGTGGATTCTGTGGCAGTAAATGTCCCCATGCTTCGGGACAACATATTGGCTTGTATTTGGAGAATAGGTCCTATCTCAGAGGAAAGAATGGATGAAAACCAAAGTACCAGATGTTCTCAATGCCTGGGATCTACAAAAGACCAAAAATTGATGAATTAAAAGTTTACTCAATTGCAAATCGATGACTTATATAATTCAGTGTAAAGGGTGAGCCAATGAATCTAAGAATTCTAGAGTTTTACAAGCACCATTCCACATTTTGCAAGGTCTGTCATTTGTGACTCCATACCTGTGTGAAATCAACTTTTCATTAATTTTGTACTTCAGAATAAAGTCCAGAACTAATATGCCTATTTTCCAAATACTAATGAACAAATTTTTATCAAAGATGTAATTAATTAAAGATACAAACATTATTTTAAGTGTATAGTTTTCATGTAGTTTATATATTACTGTGAAGTTAAACTATAATTCTATTTGTCTTATTTTAAAGTTATGCAACATCTTAATTTTAAGATACATATTGCTTTAGCTCTTTTCATAAGTGTTTCCAGAGAATACTGCAAGGACAAAAGTGGTGTGAGTGGCAGCAAAAGTTAAGAACCACTGCTTTACATCATCTTACATTGCTTCCTATGTGTTTTAATAATTCTTTCTAAAATTGTTTGGACTCCTAATTTTTCTTATAATTGTTTATAAAACATAAGCGTGGTGACTGTAGTTAATAGTACTGTATGGAATATTTGAAATNAAAAAAAATTAATTATATATAGGGATGGATCTTAATTAGACTTGATTGTTTTGCGATACATGTGAATATCGAATCATTACATTGTATACCTAAAACTAATATAATGTTATATGTCAATTATACCTCAAGAAAAAAACCATAATGGTTATATCATGACATTCAAATTAAGAGGGAACAAGGAGAAATTTTAGTTTAGTATGACAAATAAAATGGAATTCCCAGTCCACAGAGGAGTTGAATAGCCAAGGAGACCAAGATAGATGAAAAGATACATTCAAGAAGCATTTAAATGCATGGGTGCTCAGAGAAAAAAGAGGACCACTAACATTTGGATTCTAGAAAATTTTTGGAGCTTATAGAGCCTAGAGACAAGGCTGGGAAACTTCATGGGGGAAGTGAGTCTTCAGGAGAATTTAGGAGAATTTGAGATGCAGTATTTACAAGAGTGCATGGTTGGCTACACACTGGGAAAAGATTGGAGGATGCAGACTTGCTTGATTGGGACACATTTCTCCCTAGCTCCAGAGAGAGGCTCAAAATTCTCATGTTGGACTAATTATTATAAAAACTCTATGCGATCAAAGGGTAATTACAGAAGGACTGAGAAAACAGGAGTCAGTCTGGACTAATTAAAATAGATTCTTATTTGTCTGTCAGACACCTTTCACACTTCTTGCGAAAATTGCCAATGTGCTCAAAGTGTTGAGCGAGAAGAGAAAGAAGGAGACTGTGTGCTTATCCCAACAGGATCATAAATCATAAAAGTCTAAATTAATGAAAGCACTTACTCAGAATCTTTGTTTCAAGGCTATACCAACCACTATAGGGGAGAAGAGAAATTATGGAATTTAGTTACTCAATAAATATTTACTAAATTCTGGAAATGTACATAATGCTATGCTAAGGATTGTGTGTTGGGTCCACACAGGGGACAATGGGGGCTTAGATGAAAAGACTGATGGAGGCCAGACCAAGGAAGCCCTTAAATGCCAGCCAAGAGACTGGAGAACCTTGGAGAGTTTTTAAGTAAATAAGTAACATGATCAAAATTGTACTTTTAGAGAAGTAAAATTAAAATCAAAATCAAGAGGAGAGGGGGCNAATAAAATAAAATAAAATCAAAATCAGAGAGTTGATCATGGGGGCTCCTAGGTGGCTCAGTCAGTTAAGCATCTGACTCTTGGTTTCTGTTCAAGAATCATCATGATCTCATGGTTCGTGCGTTCAAGCCCAGTTTGTGGCTCCATGCTGATGGTGCAGAGCCCTTTGGGATTCATCCTCTCCTTATTACTCGGCACCTACCCTGCTTGCTTTCTCTCTCTCTCAAAATGAATAAATAAACATTTTATTAATTTTTTTTAAAAAATAAAGAGTTGATCATAAAATGAAGATACAAAGCCAGGGAAACTGACCCAGAAGCTGTTATAACATTATAGAGATGATGAAGAATTGAACAAACTGGTGAGAACAGAATTTTAATGGAGAGGATGGATAGAAGAGATATGACATGCCTCATTCCCTCAATTTACTTCTACAGGTGGGAGTACAATATCAGATTAAAAATACCAAATAAAATGATCACGGTCATAATCAAGTGCTACTATGTTCAGTGCAAAATAAGGTCAACAGTTGTTCAGACAGAGGTCAATGAGAGCTGGGAGTAGTGTTAATAAAAATCATAAATGTGAGATGTGCATATATTCCAGGAGAGGGGAACAGCATGTGAGAGGGCTCAGAGGCAGAGTGAACATGGTCCAAGGATGGCTCAAACAAGTTCATCAGAGGAGAGGACACAGTCTGCAGAGAGGAAAATGAGGCTGTTCAACAGAGGTAAAGAGTGTCCTGTGGATCACTTGTGTAGAGGGGTGTTGTATGGCAAAAAGCTTGGAGGACACAGCGAACTATTGCAAGAAACCAGGCATTAATTGTGGCCAATGGAAATAGGGAAGACACAAGTAGGAAAGAACAGAATTTCACCGGAAATTCAAAAGGATTTGGAGACTAAATATAAGGGATGAAAGACATGAATAAATCGAAGGTGATGGCAAGAGTTTTAGACTGAGTGGTTGGCTCTTATTCTTTAATTAGTTGTTGCCTATTACTTACCAGTATGATAGTAGAGAACCTTTTTCCTAGTGTGACACTGAAAGAAAAGGAATAGTCAATTGTATTCATGTATTTCTCAACCTTTTCACACATAAAATAATGTATTAATACAGCACAGTAAGGTAAAGTAAAAGAAAAGGGCAGCTATATAAAACTTAGTGGAAATAATTAATTATATTTTTACAGTATGTAAGCCTGAAGACAAATCAAATTTTAGGGGAATACATTAAATATAAAACTTCCAAATAAAATCTATTCAATGTTTAATGAGAAACTTGAGCTTACTTCCAAAAATATAATTTTGTACAGGGAATGGCTACATACATTTTCTGATCAAAAATTTTTAATTTTGATCTCTCTAACTTTGTGATAGTTACCATTTAAGAAAATCTTTGCACAAGTAGCTGATGAATATCTAAAATCATTGCTTTACAACCATTGAAAATATAATAACCTTTGAAATTTTACTGGAAAAACCCAACAACTCTGCTTTCATTGACCAAAGCAATGTTTAAGTTTCTTGTGATCACTTTTTTTAAGTTTATTTATTTATTTTTGAAAGAGAAAGCAGGCAACCAAGGAAGGGGTGGAGAGAGGGGGAGAGAGAGAATCCCAAGCAGACTCTGTACTGTCGGCAGTGAGCCCGAAGAAGGCCTTGATCTCATGAATCATGAGATCATGACCTGAGCTGAAATCAACTGAGCCACCTAGGTATCCTTCTTACGATCACTTGAATGTTTTTAAATCCAATTAAAATTTATATATCAAATATGTCAAAACAAAAATGCTCTTATTTCCAAAATATGTGTGTGTTCAGGGCATTCGCACCCCATAAAAGTTACACTGGGGTGAGAGAGTTGGCAGCTCACACGCTCTGCCGCTGACTGGGTGATATGTCCAATTGGTTTCCAGTTCTTGATTATGTTCAGTGCATTGGGGTGGAGCATCAATTTCCATGGCTGGCAGGCGTCTGGGCACACTGTCATATGATGTTCCACCCAAACCAGAATGCTTATAGAAAGAAACAATGTGCACTGAAAGTGGTGCGCAGACCTGCCACACTCCTAAAGACATAAGTATTTTGTGGGGTACTTGTAACTCGTCCTCAACACATCAGTATGTTGGTGCACACCGATAGCAGAACTCCACAATGCAACTTTTTGTTTGGTTCCTGCTGTCACTGCTATGTGATACCTTGGGATTACCAATATTCTCAGAGCAAATGCCTGTTCCTGTGGAATGGGACTCACTAGAACTGGGTAAGTCACCTCCTATCATTCCCTGATAGGGAATCACTGGGGACCATGGTGGGCAAAAGTCATTGATAGTAGGAAATGTAAAACTCAATGAAAAAGTATCTCCTGTGAGAGAATGCTGTTGGGTGTTATTTTTTAAGTTTTTAAGTCAATCCTGCAGTTAATAAGTGTCTTGTTACCCTTTTGTGTTATTTAGGGGTTTTTGGTTGCAGCCCCAGACGTGGACTCTGGCTAAAGTTACAAAAGAAAGAGAGAGGGACGAGGGAGAGAGAGAGACAGAGACAAGAATTTATTTTAAAGGATATGGGAATTTGTGAAGAAACAGAAGGAAGAAGAAAGCCAGACTTCTCAAAGGAAAAGAGCATGTCACTTCTGAGAATTGAAAGCTCAAAAGTAATTGCTATTCTCTCTGCAGCTGCCATGAATCAACATCAAGAGTTTTCCATCTTGGTATCACTCCCTTCAAAATTCAAATTCCCAGGGAATTTATTCCATTTGCTTTTACTTGGCTCACCATCCGCACTCCCCTAGTTGACCTGGAGAGGACTGAACACCTTCAGTACAGCTTTGACTGCAGGAGTGGACAGCTCTTCATGAAAATTCAAGATACCAACACAAGAAGAAACAACGTGTCTTGGACAAACGAGATGTTTGTTCGATGTTCGTTTTGCCATTCTAACTCTATTTTAAGGTGAGGAAAACAAGTCCCTGAGGTAAAACGTTCTCTTCAATCAATGATGAGACCAGAATTAGAACATCACTTTCCCATCTGCCAGAACTTTCCTCATTTCGCTTCTTTTTCTCCTTCATACATTCAGTTCTTTTAACTCTCTCTCTTTTGGAAAAATGAAATAAAATCTTACATTGTCTCCTGAAAATGCTGTGAAGTGGGCTGGTGTCTGAGAAATATATTACTAAATAAAATGCACTTTTTTCAACCTTAAAGATAAATGTCAGACAAATATCCCAAGGTTGAATACTTGCCAAAAAGCTGAAAAAGAGTTCGTATTTGGCTGTGAGCACTCAAAACCAACACATGGGAAAACTACTTCTTTCTTATCTTAGGAGTCTGACAGTTTTAATGATCATGTCAAATGCATTTTTCAGGCATATATTTTCCAGGTTATTTGTGCTGTGAAGTACTCTGTCTTGCGAAATGTCAGAGTGCTGCATTTTTAGTGGGTGCCTTTTTTTCATTTGAATGCACTGAAATAAGATTTCCAGTGAAAAATATCCAAGTTCTGTGAGGCACATTAAATTGTTTTTAATGCCACCATTATCATGAGAATTTGCAACTGGCAACATTCAACATTCAACATACACGGTGAATGAGGGATGGAGCATTTTTTAGTTCAGGAGTGTCTTCTAGTCGCCTCCATGCTGGGAGTGGCTCTAAGGTCCACTCCTCCCAAAGCCTTCCTCCCTCAGCCACCACACTTAAGAGGTTTCTCCACAGCAATTACAACCGTACCCTAATTGTTTCTTTAGTTGTGTATACCACAAGAGGTAATTATATGCCTGTTACCAGACGCAGTGTGTGCAGCACTTAAGATCACAGAACTTGGGGTGATCTACTGGGTTGAAAAACTCAGCTAATTTCAGTCACTGACCTTGAATATAATAGCTAACCTGTCTGAGTCTCAGGTCCTGTAACTGAAAAATGTGAGTCAATGGTATCCAGTTCTTAAAGATGTTATAAGCCTTAAATGAGGTAAAAGGTGCAAAGCATTTTGAACAGTGACGTGTCTATAGTGAGCCTCATGTAAGTGCTTTCTATTGTTATGACAAATTTATTATCCTGTGTCTTCTCCCCTTCCACTTGCATTAGACTCCAGTTTCTGTGAAGGCAGGAACCATATTCTATGATTTTATTCAGTGGGTATCCAGTAGGAAATGCGCCTCTCACAAAGTCAGGGGGGTGGGGGTGGGTAGTCAATCGATATTTGCAGGTTGATGGATAGATGAATGAATGGACCAATTTGATAACATCCCAAGTGCTTTCACATGTACTGTCACATTTGAGCTCCCAAGTGCTGCTGTCAGATGGCACCAACACATCTCTCATTTTATGTCTTAGGAAACTGAAACTTGGAGTGACTTACTTGAGAGCAGATTTCAAATATAAATTCCGAACTTGAGCTCAGGTCTCTGACTCCAAATCTCATTCTCTTCTGGTTCGATCTATTTACCTAATGTTTTCCATCTCTGAATCCTCTCTACAAGATTATTCTATAAAAGAGAGGAAAGAAAATATATTTTTTTAAGTGGGATAGAAGAAAAGAGAATCTGGTCAAGAGAAGGATACAAGAGTTATAAGAGGAATGGGCTTTGAATTCTGAAGCATTTCCTGATCCTATACCATGTAGTCAGATCAGGCTGGTCCGACCACCTAGAGAGAAAAGGAAAGCACCTATCTAATGTTTCAATAATTTATTGAATTACTGAGGTGTGGTCCCCATGCGTCTCTGATATTTTATCACACGTTTTCAGCTCTTGGCTGTTGTGGACTTTGGGTCTAGAGTTCTCTCTTGTCCAGCAAGAGAGTGGAACACAAGATTAAAAATGTGAGAGGGGCAAAAAAAAAAAAAAAAGTGAGAGGGGCTAATGTCCAGGAGGAGACAAAAGCCCTGAATGAGGCTCCTTGCTCCATTTTTATTAGCACTGGAAGGCTTACAAGCATGATGGACCCACACAAAGAGACAATGCAATCTTGAACATTAACTCATGGGCCTGAGGGAACGGGGGTTTTGAAGATATGCGGTGTTCGGGGTTTGGGTCAATACAAAACAAAATCCTGGCACTGGTGGAAGGTGGTTTACAGAAGACAGGAGGCCCCACCTATGTTTACCAAACTGGCCTAGGGGACAAGAAAGGCTACTTGCTACATCAGGGTCAACAAGGCACCTAATTAGCTCCGCTCTGGGCAACTTCCACCCTCCTGCAGTCTAGAGCCCTGTTTACCTATTTTGGTCCTTCCTTCCTGTGAAAGCAGCTTTCTGCTATTGTACTAAGTTGGGGGGCACTTCCACCCTGAATACCTAAATTGATTACCTAATCTTGGATGTTTTCATCCTGAGATTCCTTATCTTATACCTTTATCCTATACTGGGGGCCTCTGCCTTGTTTATGTAACCTAATCTTATTTTCCTAAACTTGTTTACCCAAACTTGGGTGTGTACATCCTATGGCTTTCTCATTCTTTATGCCTTGTTCACCCATTGGTGCGACCTCAGGGAATGCTTAAGCCGATTCTCCACACTTGGCTAGGGAAATTAGGGGGCTACAGTGGTAAGCCTTCTGTTTTACCTCCTCTTTATTTAGGAAAGCTGAGTTTCCAGGATGATAAATTCAAATATCTTCTTAGTTTTTTACAGCCACCAAGAATTGCAAATTTTGTTGAGGTATTAAGAAAGTTGAAAAAAGGAAACACACACAAAAGAATTTTGGTAGTAACGAGAAGTATGGTTACTGGTTAATAGCATGATGACCAATAAACAGAATCAACTAACAGTTATTAAGCATTTAGTATGTGAATGAAACCATGTTAGATGGTTTTATAATCATCATTTATTTATTTTTGCCCATACCCCCACGTACCTCCATCATTTGATTTAATTGGTTTACTCATTCCTTCAACAAATATTTACTGAACACTTATTTGTCAGGCACAATCCCAGTTACCAGACAAGACATACTAACCTTTTAGAGCTCACATTCTAGTGGGAGATAAAGTCAATAAAAGTCAATAAAAAATTGACTTTTTTATAAATACTTGCTAAACTATCAGATAGTAGTAAGTTCTATGAAGAAAAACAAAATAATGAGTAAGGATGAAGAGTAACGGAGGCCTGAGGTGATCAATGCTATTTAGGTGGAGTGAGTGGTCCTGAGGAGTTTGAATTTGGGCAAAGGTATGAATTAAGTAAGAGGTTAAGCCACACAGTGTTGACAGAAGAGCATTCCTGGAGGAAGAAACAGGAAGTGCAAAGTCCCTGAGGGAGTACATAGCTAGTCTTCAGACCATTAAGGCATACAGCAACATTAGTGAGTCCATGAATCAGGCAGGGCCCTCCGATAAGGCTTTAAGGAAGATGTGAGGAATTTAGGTTTTCTCCTGAGTGTGATGGAGAGTCCTTGGAGGGTTTGGGCAGAGGAATGACACAAGTGGATCTACTTTTCAAAAGATCTTCCCGGCTCCTGTAGAGGAAATGATCTGTCGGACACAGGGCTACCAAGAGTAGAAGCTGGTAGATCAGCTAGGAGGCTCTTGTGCCAGTTCAGGAAAGAAATGGCTGTAGTTGTGGAGGGTGAGGGATGGGGGCGAGCTGTCAGCTTTGGAAGGTAAGGTAGCTCTCTTCTGATCAGGCCACTTTCTGAGCGAAATGAGTTAAGTCATTAGCTGAGAACGACAAGATTTGAAGAAAGAGAAGGTGTGAGTTGGTCCCCGGAGATAAAAGTGAACAGACTATGGAAAAATACTAGGATTGTGGGGGATTAGGAGCGGTTTGAAGTTTGCTGCCATTAGTCTAACTTGAAACAAGACCACATGGCTGTGTGTTTTTCCCTACCCACCTTCAGTTGTGCTGGTGGGAGCAGATAATTGGGTTTAGTTGGGGCTGGGGTTCTGCCAGTGAAGTGTGGTGCATAGGGAGGTGGAAATGGAGTTTGGAACAGCTGGGCTCTGGAACCCAAGCCCGACAGAAGAAAATGAAAGAAAGAAAAAGAAAATCAGACTGTCTCCACACTGTCAAAGATCTACTGGAGTGTGCTATCAACTGAATATCTGCGTGCCCTCGAAATTCCTGTGCTGAACCCTACCTTCCAGTGTGAGGGGATTTGGAGGTGGGAGCATTTGACAGGCAATTGTTCAGATGAGGTCATGAGAGAATGGGAATTGGACTGAGAACTTTGGCATTGGCGGTCAGATGCGTCAAGTAGAGACTTTGAAGATATTGGAAATGGCCAGCGGCTCGTCATCATAGGAGTGAGCTATCTTTTTTATTACATAAAAAAGTGTTTTTTACTTGCTGAGTGTTTTCCTTCCAGGTTGCCAGAATAACCACAAAGTTGAGACCTGCCAAGCCCACTGCCAACAAGGTGAAGGACTTGTTTTATGTTGTTAATGTCTGAAGAGGTGCCTCTGTGATGCTGGCTTTGTTCGAGAGGTGTGATGCTGAGGTCAGAACATGCCCTGGCCTCTGGAATCAAGGAGGATGCCCGCGCATCTGCCCCATCGACGCAGGGAACCCTCACCATTCCCAGACAGGTAATGGTGTTCATCAGCAGGAAGGGTCGCTGTTGCAGGGAACCAGGGAATCTCCTAAGCAGAGAATCCTCAGAAGGGGCCATCATTCCTTGATAGCAGCCAACTCTCAATAAGTTCCCACCAGGGCCTACTTTTCAGTATGGGATCCAAGTTTTAATTCCCCGCAGGTAGAGGTCCGTGTTGATGCCTAGCGAGGGTCAGTGCGCAGGACCTGGGCTTCTGCTCTCCAGCAATCCTTAAGTAAGCGTTCC
>NW_027533089.1:4033340-4033942 GCF_008692635.1 Crocuta crocuta | reverse complement strand
CTCAGCCTCTCTGCTGCAATATCCAGGGGTGCGTCCCCCCTTTTCCGATTCTTGACGTCAAGCTCCTCCGACAGCGCCAAGCCTCGCAAGGGCGGTGGAGAGCAGAGGGAGGCTGGCGGGGAGGGGAAGCCATTGCAGCAACAGCTCGTGGGAGGGAGCTGGACGTCTCTAGGCGGAGAAAACCCCGGAGCGAGGGCCAGAGTAGGGGAGGAAGGAGACCTGCCGGTTCAGGGAGCCTCTTGCGGCAAAGAGGGGCGGGGAGAGGCGGGGGCGCTGCATGCCACGCGCTGGCTCCAGCGGTGCCCGCGGGGAATGTGACATCAGCGGCGCCGGGCGCTTGCGGCTGGAGAAGGCGGCTCGCCTCGGCTGCGCCGGGCACACCTCGCCAGGGGGAGGACGCGGACTCGGGCAGGCCGGGATGTCGGCGAAGGAGAGGCCAAAGGGCAAAGTGATCAAGGACAGCGTGACCCTCTTGCCCTGCTTCTATTTCGTGGAGGTGAGTTGGTGCAGCGCCTTGGCATAATGCAGATCTCGCCGGCAGCTCCGGAGGGAACTGGGGTCCTGGACGGTGTCGGAGGCGCGGAGACTGTGCCCGGGTGCCC
>NW_027533089.1:3860363-4032975 GCF_008692635.1 Crocuta crocuta | reverse complement strand
CACCGTGAGCGTCTGCCAGCCAGGGGTGATTATCACGAGTGGTGTCGCTGCTAGGGGGCCCGCAGGGAAGAGATACCTGTGTGAGTGAACGCGGGGCTAGTTCCCTGGCCCTCCTGTAGCGCCTGTGCACAGCGTCCGCGGCCCGCAGGGGCCATGATGCCGATATTTTGGGATGTGTGTCTTCCGTTTGCAAGTACGTATCTAGACTAGAACTCTGTGAGCTGTTGGTAACAATTCCAATGCACACAGCCATGCTCAGAATGTATGAGATCTGGGGATGTTTATAGAGCATTAGAATTACTGATTGCTTTAAGAAAAAAACGTTCCCCTGTTATGATTTCTGTGGTGCTCACATCTGCTTCTAAAACTGGGTCTGCATCCCTAGGCATCAACCTATTGGCCCTTTTCCATGGTTAACAAAAATTATACATATATGTGTATACATATCATGTATATACATATGTATGTATACGTATGTGTAGTATTTTAAAAATATGTGACATCATCTGATTTTGCATGGTTTGTACATGTGCACTTTTTTTTTCTGTGCTGAGCAGCATTACAGATAAGCAATTGAGATACAAATGTAGTGATAAGGAACCTCTAACTTACCAAAATGCAGTATTTAAGAAAGGAACAATTTATGGGAGGGTTGTAAAGATTGACGGGTACAGTGATTCCATGCACTACGGTCCATTGCATTAGGAAGACATTTTTTAAACAAGAGGTTTATTAAATCATAGGTAAAAAAGAGATGTATTGGGTAGGTTTAGGGAGATTAGATGGTTTTAGGTATAATTGTATGTTCTGTAATTAAAGCCTGGATTGCATAGAGAATTATAAGACTGTTGCTGAATTAAAAATATCCTTCATTGGCTGTCTTTTCAGCCAAATATGGAGGTTTAGCACTTCCAAGTGCAGATAGTAGACTCTGTATTTGATGACTGTGAGGCTTATCTATATTGAGGGATAGCCAGGGCCTTGAAACTTGGGGGAAGGGACATTGTCAGATTGTTTCTTGTAGAGAACAGTATATTTGCAAATTTCTCTTAGGTGTCCTACATTTTGAAAGCAGTGTCACTTATAAGAAAGATGTATGTGACTTGCATAAGTCTCAGAAAAATGAAGGGTAACTCCTTCATCCATGACCCATAGGAGAAAAAAAAAAAAGATATCCTGTTTATTTAAAGTAATTAATTGATTCATTTATTTTCATCCTTCCTCTTTCACAAGGGATTTTGAGACCATGATTTAGATAATATTGCTGAAATATAACCAAGAGTTTTCTCAAGGAAAATGTGGGCAGCAGAGGATTCCATGATGAAAAGGGAAAATAAATAGAAGACGGGATGCCTGACTTTAAACCAAATCATGTCAGGCCACTTGTCGCATTGCTAATCCACTGTGGTTTAAAACACTTTCATTCACATCTGGACCCCTTATGTGTTCTAGGAGAAATCAGTTCATTTCTGGGTTCTACCTCCAAGATGGAGCACACCTGAGGTCAGCTACAAGCTGATGACGTACGGATGGTGACTACATGGCTTCAAGGAAAATACTTTTATGAAAGAGGATGCAAACCAGAGAATTAAGAATATGCCTTTAAAGAGTCTGTGTGTGCACTTGGAAGTAGCTTTAACAGGGGTACATGTCCCTTAATCCAAAACATTAGGAGTACGCTTTTGAAATGTGTCTCTCATAGGGACACCTAGCTGGCTCAGTTGGTAGAGCATCTGACTCTTGATCTCAGGGTCTGGAGTTCAGGCCCCGGATTGGGTGTAGAGCCTACCAGCCCCCGCCCCGCCCCCCCCCAAAAAAAAAAAACTGACAATGAAATGTCTCTCTAGGAACAAACTTCTCACAATTGTTACTTTTTTTCTATGAATGGAAATAGTCCCGAAATCCTTACATTCCCTTTGACCTATTCACATACCCTCTACGAATTCCTTAGCAGGGCAAGCTATAAAACAATTGCTTGAAGCCTATGCATGGAGTTTGAGTGAGCATTAATGACATTATATCTTGGGGGTAACAGATTTCAAAGGGAGAGCCACAAAATTGGATTGCGAATTATCTCCCTGAAACTTCAATGCATGATGAATCACTAAAGAGCCTCTAGAAAATGGGGTAAGACATTAGTACACCAATTATTTAAGGGGTTGACAAGATGCACTACCAGGCTTCTTTGGAATGACTCATTTTGAAGCCAGTGAGACCGAGCTTTATATCTCCTTTGGAGGATGAATAAATAGCATGAATTAACACGTCAGTAAGATGCTCTAGAATAATGACACTTTGTTTTACAACATAGTTTCCCAAGACTTTAGTAATTAAAATAGAAAAGTGAAACATGAGTGAATCTTCCATCACAGACCAGCCCAAAGCACATATTTCAAGCCTTTCTCTGTTACTTCAGACAATAATTTAAGCCATCTCTGCCAATTTCCTGAGTTGGTTTGGGTTCCAGAGCATTCCTGAAATTGACCTATCTTAATAGACCTGAATGGAGACAGTAACTAACTGGGTGCTATTTACAGTTTGTACAACAATAATGGCAACCATTTGCAAGCACTTAATAGATACTCAGAATAAGGAAAGCTAAATGCTTCACGCACACCATCTCATTCAGTTTTTAAAGTTCTCATTAGGAAGCCGTTATTGTCTCCGTTTCAAAGAAGAAACAGAAACTCATGAACGTTCAACAACTTGCCAGGGTTTATTTACAAAGCAAGGGCAGAGGTATAGCTGAGTGCTGATTTAGAACATGTGCTCCTAACCACTGCACCAACTGTCTCTCTCAACATGTTGAAAGAATATTCACATAGGTAAAGTTAATGCCTATGGTCTCCCACTAGTAAACATCGGAATATGTAGTTTAAAGTAACGGCATATTGATAAAGATGACAGTCTTGCCTGATAACAGACCAACTTTCCCAGCTGAGTTCCTCCTCCTCAGGCTGCCTCGTGGCACAAAGCGTTGGTGGACAGTGTATACTCCCCACACTGACTCACTAGTTAGTGGCTGGTGTTCCCTCAACAGAGGAAAGAGTGGAGACCCTGGCAGCCCATGTGCAGAGTGTCAGGGCGTGGAGATTATATCCCTGTGGGCATTGGCTCGAGGTGTTCAAAAACCTCTAAAATCCCCACCAAACTCAATGTTAAGCAAACATCAAATTAATGGAAAGCATCAATTTTTGTACATCTTTGGTTTATGCTGCCAATTGTCTGCTGATAAAGGGGTTTATGGTTGACGGGTAACTAAATACATGAATATTACGTGGTGATTGGAAACACATGTGATGATTTTCAGCAAGATACCACATTTTAGGAACAAGTTTGTTTATTTTCAGCAAGATACCACATTTTATGAACGAGTTTGTTTATTCGGTCTTGCATTGTACAACTTGAAAGGAACTCTCAAACAAGCACATCCATGGCCTTATCGGGTTCAACAGAAAAGCAGGTTAAAAAGGAATGTTCCACTAAAGAAAAGGTTTCTTTTGCCTTTGCAGTTCCAAAGCACTCTCCAACTGATGGTTGTATCACTTACGGTGGCAATGGCAGCCCGCAGCACACCTAGAATTCGTAAAAGGTCTTTCAGGCGTCATCACCCAGTATTACATGTGATAAGGCTGATTGTGAGCCTAATGCATTTTCTTTATGCAAGCCATCATACTGGCTGTACCTGTGCTCAGACTCACCATTTTGTTCTCATTAGTCATCCTATTTAAAGAAATGGGCTCACATCAATTCAGCATGTAATAGCAACAAATGACAAAGACGTTTTAAGCCCACAAGGTATAAATTCTTAATAAATGCGAAAGAGATTCTTTTCATCTAAATGTTCTGTTTTATGACATACATTTTTATTACTAACCTAATGTTTATTTTATGGAGGCAGAAGAGCTATGTTTGACCAATACACAAAGATACTTCTATAGGACTACAGATACACAGTTTGAAATTCTTGTGTTT
Organism: Crocuta crocuta; assembly: GCF_008692635.1. Classification (NCBI taxonomy): domain Eukaryota; kingdom Metazoa; phylum Chordata; class Mammalia; order Carnivora; family Hyaenidae; genus Crocuta; species Crocuta crocuta. The sequence goes on along the minus strand of NW_027533089.1, from coordinate 4,029,000 downwards.
TTGTACATGTGCCTGCACTCATGCACACACACCCCTACACACATAGGCATGCACAAACATGGGTGGAGTGAGAATATCATCTCTCTCCATTAAGCATAAAGTAATAGTATCTGAAGCCTTATAGATTCAGAATATTTTAAAAAACAGCAAACTTGAAATTGTACAGAAAGTTTTCACTAGCTTGAATGTTGTAGTTAACAATGGATATGTTTTAGGATTTTGTTAACGCAGGCTAATTACTCGGGGTTGATAACACAAAATGTGTTCAGGAGTAGAAGCCATTGTTTCTCAGTGGCCATCCTACCTGGAGAAGTCCCAAAAGCCTTTGTTTGAGTACAGATAGCTGTATCAGTCAGAACAGCACTGTCCGTCTGAATAACCACACATCCTCATGTCCTGACAAAACATTCATCGGCTTTTTGTTTCCTACCCACTGGAGAGTGTCCACAGATTCTGCATTGTAGCAAAGCTTAATTCACAAGATTTCTGTTCTAGCTTATGACCTATGTGAAAATTATATAACTCATTTGATCCCCTTGCTGAGAAATAGAGCTAGCTTATTTTCTTCTTCATAAACTTTGGCATCCGTAAGAAGTACGAAATCACATTTGTGCATTGCACATACCAAAATAGTAGCGATAAGTTTCTCCCTTTTCTAGATGGCACCGGGAAAGTCTGCTCAAAGTCTGCAAACCCTGCCAAGAGAGATGAGCTGACAAATCTTTCCTCCTCTTTTAGAGTCACAACGCGCAAAGTCTTTTCATGAAAAACAAGAAGGAAGTGGAGAAGATAATAGATTCCTAAGTACTAGAGAGATTAAATGAGGACATTCCCATAAATACCAAGTATTCAGAAACAGGCAGAACCTGCGATTAGGGAAATCTGTGCTATTCCTCAGCACCAACGCCATTCTACTGTGTCTCCGTGGCCAAGTCACTCACAATGTTCTTTGCCCTACTTTTCTCTGACAGTCAAAAAAAAAAAAATTATCTTCTACCGACCTCAAAAGAGATTGAAAATAATGATGATAATAACAGTAATAAGACAGAATCATCAACTTCAAACCTCTTTTATGTGACAGACCCTGTCCATATGATACCTTTAATACTGAGAACTACCCAAGGGGCGCCTGGGTGGCTCAGTCGGTTAAGCGGTTAAGCCTTTGACTTTGGCTCAGGTCATGATCTCACAGCTCTTGGGTTCAGGCCCTGCGTCAGGCTCTGTGCTGACCGCTCAGAGCCTAGAGCCTGTTAGTGATTCTGTGTCTTCCTCTCTCTCTGCCCCTCTTCCCCTTGTGCTCTGTCTCTCTGTCTCTCAAAAATAGACTTTAAAAAAAAACTGAGAACTGCTCTAGAAGGTAGTATCAATATTGTATTAAGGTAGTACCAAGAAAGTATTATTATCCCTATTTTTTATTTTTTTTTAAGTTTATTTATTTTGATAGAGAAAGACACACAAAGTGAGTGGGGGAGGGGCAGAGAGAGAGGAAGAGAGAGAATCCCAAGCAGGCTCTGTGTTGTCAGCATAGAGTACAACACAGGGCTCCAACTGATGAACTGTGAAATCGTGACCTGAGCCAAAGCCAAGAATCGGACAGTTAACTGACTGAGCCACCCAGGCACCCCTATTATCCCTATTTCTTAAATCAGCAAACTATGGCTCAGAGAGCTATTTCTAGGGACACACAGCAATGAAGTGAAGCAGCCAGGATTTGAGTGCTGGTCCATCTCACTCGCACTACCATCACATCGCCCTCTCTCACACCTACTCTAAGGATAAGGCTAACTGTGACAAAGCAGTGGGATGGGGATACTGGCCTCTGCCACGACTGGGGTAGCTTCTTGGTGTCTGAAGGCAGATACTTGAAAGATGTCTGCTTGGAGCTCCCTTTGAGTTGTGGAATGAAGTTTTTCTCTTTATTCATCTGTTAACCTTGGCTCTGTTAGTACTATCTCCTACTCAGAGTAAGTGATTTAATCCTGACATGGAGGTGCAGATGATACAATATCTATCCACCTAAAACGGTGCTTGCTTTGGGAAGGCACAGCAGACATCCATGAGCCTCCTGTGGAGACCGTACAAACAGCTATGGATGGAGCGACAGGGAGGAGTCAGAACTGAAATAAAGCTTAGAAGGAGGAGAGTCTGCAGTTCTCTGAAAGAAGGAATCCCCCAAAGAGAACAGAAACAGAGAGAGGCCAGACCAAGGGGGGGTTAGGAGAAAATGCCTGGGAAAATATAGAAGGTAGGAGTGAAGTGCATGTAAGGGGAATAGAGATGCAGTCTGTGAGCAAACCGTGGAGACTCCTTTAGGCATTTGGGTTGTCTAACCTGGCTTGGTACAGAAAGCATTTAAGGCGCAGTTGTTACTGCTTGTGTTGGGAATGTATTACAAATATTACACACAATACAGGCTCTTTTTCAGGCAACCTCTCTTTAAAAAACAAAGTTAAGGCAATGTTGTATTACAGAATTAAGTCTAATAAAATCATGCACTCCAAGAACATCTGGTTTGATTCCTCTATCACAGAGGAGGAAATTGTGGCTTGAAAAGGTTAACTGAGTTACTTAAAGGCACACTTTGGTTAATATAAGGTCAGGAATAGAACGTGAGTCTCCTGACTCCTGTTCTAGTGCTCAGTCCTAATTATTACTATTTCTAGAATTCCTCATATTAGAAAATTTCCCCCTGGATTATAACACTTAAAATACAGGTCATTCTAATTCTACATGTGAACAAATTGTGCTAGCTGGTTGAAAGTTGTATCTAAATACCTAGGGTACACATTTCATGATATTGCATTGCAATAGTCAACATGTTAAAGCAATTATGGATGGGTCGTCTGCTTTTTCAAATTGTTAGCCTCTTTGAGAAGCATGGTTACAGCTGGGGGCATCTGGGTGGCTCAGTCGGTTAAGCGTCCAACTTCAGCTCAGGTCAGGACCTCACGGTTCATGAGTTGGAGCCCTGCATTGGGCTCTGTGCTGACAGCTAAGAACCTGGAGCCTGCTTCAGATTCTGTGTCTCCCTTTTTCTCTGTCCATCCCCACTCATGCTTTCTCTCTCTCTCAAAAATAAGTAATAAACATTAAAAAAATAAAGTGTGAAATGTCTAATTATGAGCATCTTAGCTTTCTATGGCTTCTTCTAGAATTAATTAGCTGAGAAATGTACCTCCAGGTAACTATGGACTTGAGTAATTTCCTCATGGTCATCGATTTTGGAATGTGAAGGCCAAAGATGAAGATGCTAATTTTGACACAGTTAACATGGAGGTGTTTTTCCTGGTCAGTAATTAGATACTGAATCAATTGCCCTGTAAGTCCGTTACTCTCTGTTGTTTTTAAGTTACAAAGTATTTATGTTAATCAGCATAAAGGAAGATAATTGCTTTGTATTTGCTGTAACAAGATGGCTTCTGTACATTTTTCTAGAACTGACATTAGACCACTTAGGTATAAAATAAAGAGAAGAGGAAATCTAGGTAATTTAAATCAGTGTATTTTAAGAAAAAGGTAAATAAAGTAACAGTTCGTTTAATAGGCTCTTGTTTGGGAGAGGGAATAACAGATCTGTGTATGAGCATGTTGCCTACGATATAATGTCCTCACCAAAAGCCTGGGCTGTGCAATTGCCTTGGCAGTAAAACTGCCATTTTATAAAGTCCTAATCATGCTTTAGAAACCAGGTCCACATAGGCAGAACCCAAAATAGACTGATCTTATATTAAGTACTCTCCAAAAGGGGAGTACTTAATATAAGTACTGAAATACCAGCATATAATCTGTTTGTACCTTCATGAAAGTTCATTTATTCATTTAATACATATTTATTGATTGCTTATTATGTACCTTTTAGTTAAATTAAGGGAAATAATAAGGAATCATTATTGGTAGACTTCCTAGGCCATAGTAGAATTTCAATAAATTTTCATTGAATAGATGGAATAAAACAGCATTACTATGAACATAAATTAATCTTTAACTTTCTCTTTCCAGCTAGTGGAGACATTTTTATTTGTAAAGTAAGTGCTGATGAATGTCCCAGCAAATATGTTGCTCTGTCTCATGGATTATTGAACAATGGAAGATTAAATCCATCTCCAAGTTCTATATGAGTCCTCATCTCTTAATTATACCATTTTGTGATCTAAGGCATGCCTATAGATTTTTTAAGATTTGAGACTTCAAGGAGAAGTACTATTTAAACAAAGGACTCATTGTTTTAATTTTCATAGAAAACACTTTCGATTACATAAGGTACAGTAATTCACTTCCTCCAAGCCTCAGTTTCCACATTTGTAAAATGGTGAAAATACTGTGGGCATATTAGTTTTTGTAACTGGTCATGTACAAACTATATAATATGGCTAACAACTTCTAATGGAAATGCCGTGCTTACTAAAAGAGCTTTCTCTTTCTCATTTGCAAATACCTATCCACTCATCATCTTATCTAAAGTAAACTTCCTATGTAGCTTCAGACATTACTAGATTGCCTGGGAAGGAGTTTATTTTTCTGCTTTACATATCACATATATTTTATAATGTGCATACAATAATTTGTTTCAATGCATAAATACACAAAACACATGCTTATTGCATTACACACTCATTTTTATTGATAGAGGTACACACACACACACACACTCATACAAACAACACATATGCTCACAAAATGGAAAGCATTTGCTTTGAGTATCCTTACTTGACTTTGTCAGTGGAAGACAATTTACATTTACCGAACATCTTCTATATATTAGTTTAACACTCTATTGCAAGTCCTTTCTCCAAGGACGTTGGTTGGCCCATACTCTCTGAGACTCTGCCATTCTTGACTTTTCAGAATTCTATGGTGCTATATATGAACTCAGAAGCAGCAGTTATCCAGTGCAAATTACATATCTTCCCATGTTTCTATTTGGCCATCTATAAAATTAAAAAAATATATATGTCCTACAAAAAAAGATGAATCAAAGGATAACCCAATCTTTGGAATAAGTGACCTCATTTAGACTAACAGGGTGAAATTCTCTGGAATTTTTATTGAGACAGGTGGATATTTAAGTCTCATACATATACAGTCATCTCACGGACAATATTGGTTCTAGTGACATTTTAGATAGTTAAACCAGGAGATAATTAAGATAATTAATTTTTTCATTTTTTAACTCTACCCTCTAATGCAATAGAAATAGCAGGGAGCAGATAACAGGCTCTTAATAAATTTGTGCTGTATTAATGTTACATTGGTCAAGAAATCTATCAACTTAATCAATGGAAATAGGGAAATAGAAACTGTGCTGAGCCTCAGCTTTGATATTGCTCTTGGCCTCTGGCTTCTCTGGCTGATTTGGAAGGCTAATTAATGGTCCTTTAGGCCCAGTTCAGAAATAAGGGAAGAAATTGCTAAGACTTTATTGCCCAGATATGTGTTCCAACATGTCTAAGAAAGGCCCAGTGTAGCACCTCTCAGAAAATGTCCACTCTGTGGGGCTATTAAAGACTTTACAGACTGCTCTTTCCAAAGCGCTAGCCCAGCATCAAGGTCTGTCCCTTCCTCCACCTCCACCCTTTCACTTTAAGATTGCAGAGGTCAACATAGCAGAGGAGAGGAAAGATGGTAATAGGAGATGACCCCAACAAGCACAAATACCTTCATGAGGTGTGCTGCAGTCTCACATTCTTTTCTGCGCTGTTTCTTCATTTTCCAGGTCATATGAAAACTCATAATAAGGACAGCAATTTCTAATCTAGGCAGAGGCTGTTGAGCATAACAGAGGGACAGAACATTAACAAAACACCTTCAACATTCCTTTTATATTCACTGATGCCTTTCACAGGTACATTCAAGTAAATAAGATCTTTAGCAGCCTTGGAAAATCTTTAATCTTGAAGGTGGGCTCTTAATGCGCATTTAAGTATGCATCTAAAGATATAAGAGACAAGCTTGAAGGGGAGAGAGTCTCATGAGATATTGTTAAGTTCTTATCTAAAAATATAAATTGGAAATCCCTTTGCTGGATAATTGATAGGTCAAATACTATATCTCAAGCACATAGTATACGCTCAATAAATGTTTGTTAAATAAATCAATTAATTATTATATAATAGAAAATATAAACTTTTATAGTGTTTAAATAAAATAGTTTAATGATAAATTGATATCTGAATTAAGAATGCAACTAAATTTTCTTCAAAATACTGATGTCTCTAATTCAATAATATCTATGTATATAACATAAAATTATATGTCAGTAAAATTATATGTCGGTTTAGATCTCAAAATCAGAATTTTGGTTTTATTATTCCATATCTCAAATATGTCATTTTTAGTTACATTTCATTTCCCTGACATTGCAAGACAATATTTACATATTTTTCTTTTACCCCTATGTTGTTTCATATTAGGAAATATTTATTGGACCCTAAATGCACTATGTATTTCCCTTGTAAGGCTGTTCAGGTGAAAATATGTATGCTCTCTCTATATGAATAAAATAAGTAATACTGCAAATGATTTACTCTAAGTATATTAAGATTTTAATTTTTTAAAGGAGACATCAAAAAATACATGCCCAATAACAGTAACAACAGAAATTGTAAAGCGGTGGGGCACCTGGATGGCTCAGTCGGTGAAACATCCGACTTTGCCTCAGGTTATGATCTCACAGTCTGTGGGTTCGAGCCCCGCATAAGGCTCTGTGTTAACCTCTCAGAGCCTGGAGCCTGCTTCAGATTCTGTGTATCTCTCCCTCTGCCCCTCCCTCACTCATGCTCTCTCTATCTCTCATAAATAAGTAGACTAAAAAAAAATAAAAGAAGATAAAAGAATTGTAAAGTGGTATCCATAGTATATAAAACTAAAATGTACTTTATATTAATGTATTTTTTCTATTTCTCAACATCTTTGTGAAGGCAAAGGTCAGAGCTGGCAGTTTTACCAAAAGGCAGTGGGTATAATCAGATTGCAAACATGAACTAAGGTGCTAGGTTTCTTGAGTTTGTAATCTAGCTAATAAACTGTATAATTCTGCACAAATCATGTAATCTGTGCTTCAATTCTCTCATCTGTATGATGGGGATAATAATAGTGCCTAATAATAGTAAGAGATTTTGTGAAGACTGCATGAGTTCAGAAATTTAAACCACTTTAAATGGAACATGGAAAATACTAGTAGCATTAAATTGCTGCTTGTATCCATATTTCTAAATGTCAGGTATACGTTCTAAGGGAAAAGAAATTACAGCTGTAGAAAGAGTAAAAGCAATTACTTTTAACAATTGAAATACAGGTCTCCAGCCTCAGGTCTTAGTGTCTAATTTGGTTTAAAGGACAAAATGCTTTCCAAGACAATGCAAATACTTCATTGTCTAATTATGTAAGAGGAACAAATCTTCAAAACCTGAGGTTAAAACTGGTGATTACAAAGCTTACTGCCCCAAGCCAAATGCTGAATCAATATTCAGGTAATAAAACAGACATGCATTATTTTAAACTTTACTGATTGATCACTGAATGATTGTAATTAGTGTTTTTAGAGCTGTAGAGCTGTAATTTATATTGGGATATAAAGACATAGGACAGAGTTTTCCCATTAAACCTAACACATATTGGGTCTGGTTGCTCTTCCCTATTAACTACTATTGCTATTTGAAGGACTTAGCTTGAGTTTCTTGTGCTCTTTAATGTTTAAAAAAATCATTAGAATTCTAGAAATTTTCAGTAGCAGCATGTTCTGTGGTAGAAGTAGGCAAAGATCTTTTAACATGGGGATTTTTCTTTTATCGTATTAGCCACATGAAAAGATCAATGTAAATATTTAACATCTCCATTCAAAGCATCCATACGTGTGTGTATTTATACTACATTGAGGCTTCTGAATATGTCCTTTACTATACTAGGCCCAGGGGATAAAGAAGTGAATAGGAACATTTCTCTGTTCTCAAGGGTCTTATTGAATAGCAGAGAAAAGTGAAGAACAACAGCATCCCATAAGATAATTGCTATGACGGAAGCATTCATCTCTGTGCAGTTAGCGAAAGTGATCCAAAGGGAACATTAAAGACAGGAAAGCATCTGGAGCTTTAAAGGTGCCCAATTCCTGATATTTTATACTAGGAGTGATTTACAAGGGAAAACACAAAGGAAGATAAAAGCAGGCAACATCCAAGATATAATTAAAGGTTCTTAAGATATTACCAAAAAATTTAAAATTACATCAGAGAAACGGCACAGGGAAGGACATTTAAGACCTGTAATATCTTATGATTAAGAGTGTGATTTGAAGGCAGCTCCCACCTTTCACCCCTTGCACACATGGCCATCTCTCGCTTCTGTCCTTAAGTGGCATTTCCACTGAAGCCTGGGGCTATTCTTTCCTGAAAAGCACCAGACTGATGCCAGATGGTGACATGTGCCAGGGTGGCAGCAGGGAGTAGTGGGGAGTGTGGATCCAGGAATATAACAGATGAGGTTCCCCACTCTGGCTCTGTACTTAGAAGACAGGCATGCTGTTTAACTCATCTGGGGCAGGGTCTTTTCTTAAAATTTATCTGAAAATTCCAAAGAGGTTATGCGTGTTAAATTAGATCATTTATGGGGAATTGCCTAAAGAAAAACCCAATAAATGTTCCTGTCTTCATAGATATGTGTTACTACTCCGCAAATTCTACTTTCGGTAACCGAAAGTGAACTGAGCTCTAGAAAGATAGGTGGCAGATTTGAGCAGATGAACCAAGTTTCATGTTTGAGTGATAAAGAAATTGGTAGAGACACTGTTTAAGAGTTCAGAGTTAAGGGGGCGCCTGGGTGGTTTAGTCGGTTAAGCGTCCGACTTTCACTTAGGTCATGATCTCGCGGTTCATGCGTTCGAGCCCCGCGTTGGGCTCTGTGCTGACTGCCAGCTCAGAGTTTGGAGCCTGTTTCAGTCTGTGACTCCCTCTCTCTCTGACCCTCCCCTGCTCACGCTGTCTCTCTCTCTCTCTCCTAGAAATAAATAAAACATTAAAAAAAAAAAAAGAGTTCAGAGTTAAGAACTGGGTGACTTTCTTTCAAACTGCACCTATTTCCTGCAACACCCTCCTCCCATTTGCGAACTGCAGCCATTGCTGCAATGCTGAGGGGAGAGCAGCTTGAGACCCATAAGCAAAGAAGTGTGTATATAGCATGTTTCCTGGACTTAAGCACCAGGGTAGAATGTAGGTACTCCCACTCACCAGCTTTGTGACCCCTGGATGATTTATGTAACCTACATCTGTCTCAGTTTTTTCATCTGTAGATTAGGAATACCAGTAGATACTTTATAAGGTGTGGACTGAATGGAGCCATCTACAATAGAACTTAGCACAGTATCTGGTACCTACATCCTCAACATATACGCTATGTGACTGTTAATAAATTGCTCATACTTTGTTTTTATTTAATAGTAATGTCTTGATTTCTTTTGATTAAATTCAGTGAACATTTGCTGGACACCTAACACTGTGTGTTTGAAAAGCACTGTGTGAATACAGAGATCTGACTTTTAAGTACTTAATCTTAAAATGAGGGCTGGCAATACACAAAGCATTACAATGCAAGGCAGATAAACAGGTCCTACGATAAACTAGATATGGAATATGTAAGTCAGAAATTTCTTTACTAGGAAAGTTTTTATGGGACACAAATGTGAAATGTAGTATAAAGCAGAGACTGGAACATGTCGTTTGAGATATAAGTGTAATGGGCACATGGGTTTTTTTGTGGGTTGGGAGAGTGAAGACTAGGTATGGAGCAAAATTAAACAAGAAATTAGGCTATACGATAAAAGGTCGTTAGTCCCATTCTACAAGAAATTTGTACTTTGTTCAATTATTAGTGGGACACTCTTAAAGGCTTGATCAGTCGTGAACTCTAGAAAATCAGCCTAGAAGAATTGTGCAGGATGAAATGAATCATGCAGAGAACAGAGGTAGAAGACCTAATACTTTATAGAAGGGAGTGACCATGTAAAAAAAAATGGTTGGAATGTTTCTGAAATCATGCCAGGACATAGAGAATTCCAGAACTAGATGGCACTGTAAGCAGACCCTCATTTCACTAAGAAGGAAAGAGGTCCAGAGAGTTTAACTGACTTGCCCAAATGCAGAAGCTAGTAGAATAAATGAGGGGACAAACTGGTTTCTCCTAGTTATGAGTCTGCTATAGGGTTCCCTCTGTCACGCTGCCCTGTTGGAATTTGTATCTATACATGCGCCATTTAGCCACAGCCATTTTATTTGTGAAAACTAGCTCAGATACCTAGACCGTGAATAATGTTGTACACTCATTCTTGACCTATTCCTTCCCTTAACACCACTACACATGTTAGCATGTTTTTTAATAATCCGTATTTTGGAGATTCATTGTAGTTCATCTGAATATGCTACAATTAAGATAGTTTTATAAACTATAAAGCCCTATACTATATTCTAATATATATTATTAGTTATTGTTACTGTCAATATTTGAAAGGGACATTTATCTGTATTACCTACGGGCAAAAATTACTAAGGAACATCATTATACATTAAACTGTAGGAAGTAAAAAATTCTACTATCACTATACTGACCTATGACAACCTCCTTTGTGGCCCAAGCTTTAGTAAAATTCCTTTGATCTGCTAGGATTTCTTCAGTTTTAACTTGATTTCAATATATTTATTAGTTTTAACTTTCACATTTTATGTAATTTTAAGATACTTTACCAGAATTGGTTCCCAGCCTCCCACTTAAAATTTGCTATTTGCATAAGAAAATGTTTCTTTCTTCGTGGATTATCTCCTGCATATGAGTGGTAGCAATATACACAATACATTCTTTGACTTCTTGTTCCATTATTTATATTAAAACCAAAGTAAGTTAACTCTGAAATTTCTTGTGCAAGTGTTCAAAAGTGAGCGTGATGTTTAAATCATCCTGTATCAATGACATGCACCTTTCTACCTGCAGCATTCGTCCAGATGGGCATCTTATTCTTTTCTGACAGCTAGATTTTGATCACTAAGACACATCCTAATGTTCAGATTCCCCAAACAGAACTTTAGCTTTCTCTTACCTAAGCTTCTCCCAGCTTTCCCTCTTCTAGTAAATGATGCTTCTGACCCAATTGCTCAACCGTGAATCCTAGAAATCAGCTTTTATCATTTTTTTGTCCAGTGACCAGACCATCAACAAGTCTCGTCTGTCTCCAGAATCATATCCAGATCTGGCAACTTCTGTATATCTCCACCACTCCCCCTGAGTAAATGCTGCCATCGTCTCTTGTCTGGATTACTGCAAGTGCCATCCATCCACTAGTATGGAAGCTTCACGGGTGTAGGGGGTTCTCTGTTTTGTTGTCATTTTCCTCACACTCTGAGCAGTGTCTATCACGTCCTAGGTATTCCATAAATACTTGCTGAGTTTTGGTGAGCCTTCTAAATGTTCACCCTGCTCCTACTTTTCACCCATTACAATCCATCATCCACCCAATAGCCAGAGTGATGTTTGTAAAATATATTTCAAGTCATATTACCCCTCTGCTTAAATTCTCTAAAGCCATTTCCAAATGTACTTTGGATAAAGTATTAACTCTGGCCACCGCCTTCAATTCTCCACAAAGCGTGGCCCCAAATCCACCTCTCTGACTTTTCATGTCACGTCTCCCTTTTGACTCTGCCTTTTACCTGGTTTTTATATGATTAGTTCTTTCTTGCTCGATCAAGCCTCTGCTTAAATGGCACCTATGTAGGTAAATCTCTAATCTAAAATAGCAGTCCAGGCACCGAGTTACCACAGCCTTTTCTTTTTTCTTCTTTATAGTCTATGTTCTTTCTCACTTTATAATTTTTAAATTCTTACCTGCCTTCCCCAGTTAGAATGAAATCTTCATCAGAACAAGGACTTTGTGGGCTCCTGGGTGGCTCAGTCAGTTAAGCATCTGCCTTCGGCTCAGGTCATGATCTCACAGTCTTGGGTTCGAGCCCCGCGTTGGGCTCTGTGCTGACACCTCCGAGCTTGGAGCCTGCTTCAGATTCTGTGTCTCCCTCTCTCTCTGCCCTGTTCTTGCTCACACTCTGTCTGCCTCTCTCTCAAAAATAAATAAACATAAAAAAAAAAAAGAACAAGGACTTTGTCTTATGCCATCCATATTCTAGGACACAGGACAAGGCCTAGTGCTAGGAGGCTCTCAGTAGCTCTTTGTTGAATAAATAAATAAACATATTGAAAGTATAAATAAAATAAATAAACATACAATAACATATTGTATGTCAAGTGGCCCTTTGGGGCTAGGATTCCACTAGTTGAAGAGGATGTCCTGAGATCTATATTTACAATGGCCATGAGAAAGGAAATGAATGGAGCTGCCCTGTATTACTCTAGGCCAAGAGCAAAGTAAACTTTCCCAAATGAGAAGGAAAGCTTGTTCTTAGGATCAACATGCTAAAAGCAAGGAAGTTATCTGACCCAGATAAAATGTCATGATAGATTCCTTAAAGTGTTTTGCTAAAATTGATGTAGACTGTCAATTTGTATTTTTTAAATTGACATGAAAAAAAATCAATATTATCTGGCAAATGTAATCTTTTGAAACACATTTCTTTTGTTTGCCGCGTCCTCTAAACCTGTTATAATTTTCTCTTAAAAATTGCTTCTATTATTTTTACTGAAAGTTCCTTAGCAGATGGCAATTATAAGAATGAAGCTCTTGTTTTTTAAGAACCATTTTGCTAATCTTCAGGTAATTTCCCTCCTCTGTATTGCTGCATAAAAATAGCAAGTTCATGCTTTCTTCTTGGCTACAACATAACTAATGAATAAAATTCCTAATGCCTGCTTATATGGATCTTTTAAAAATCTCTTTTTAAATCTCATTTTAAATGCAATCAAAAGATGCCTGTGTGCTTTTATTATGTGTGTGTATATATATATATCTCAATTCTGTATCTATGCCCAAATTAGTACATACCATCTGTTAAAGTTCTTCTATGCAAAAAGAAGTTTTGTTGATGAATATTTCAAGAGCTGAAAGATACCTTGGAAGACAAGTATGTTAGAAGTAAACATTGTGAAAAAAAGAAGAAAAGAGTTTAATTTAATTCATTACATTGTGTGGCAGTAAAATACCATAGGATAACAATGCAAAAAATTACTTTTTCCTCAAATATTATAAATATTTTGTTCAAATCACTCTTTCTTAAAAACAAAACTGAAGTAGAATGCGAAGAGTAAAAGTTTTTTTAAAACCAGAGAAAGAAACACCAAAAAGAAGAAAAATATTACTATTATTTTGAAACCAGATAAGGGTCTTGAAACATGTTTCTGTAGAGCTGTAAAAAATATTAATACACAGGGAGAAAAATGGTGTCACTGGAAAAATCGGCAGTTTCAAAAAGGCTATGTTTGAAATGACTGAGGAGCATAACATTACTGAAGGAAATTATTTTCACTCCAAAAATGAATTTATTATATTCATATATATGCATATATATTTGGAAGTCACTCTGATGTATATTATTAGTAGAAATATAGAAGTGAGTAAGATTAGACCCCCACTTTAAGATTTTCATTTGGGGGGCACCTAGGTGGCTCAGTGGGTTAAGCGTCTGACTTTGGCTCAGGTCATGATCTCATGGTTCATGGGTTTGAGCCCTGCAATGGGCTCTGTGCTGACAGCTCGGAGCCTGGAGCCTGCTTCAGATTCTGTGTCTCCCTCTCTCTCTGGCCCTCCCTCACTCATGCCATGTCTCTCTCTCTCTCAAAAATAAATAAAATGTTTTTAAAAATTTACAAAAACAAAAGGATTTTAATTAGGGAGGCAGAGCAAAGGCTCCAACTAGCCTGTAGCAGTTAAGTATAACAAAGAACAACACATACAAATTTCCTAAAAAGAAGTACTAGGGAATTAAGAATGAGGAAATTACTCTTAAAAATTATTACCAAAAATGGCATTATGGAAAAGGTGACATTTGATAGTATAACAACATGATCATAATACTAACATTTATGCACTATTCTTCATTCCAGATATTATTGAAAATGACTTGCAATACTTCATTTAATATGACAACTTCTTATGCTGATGGCTACTTTCAGTGTACTTATTTCATAGAAAAAAAGACTGAGATTTAAGAAAAACATTTCCAAGGTCTCATTGGTAGTAAAGAGTGGAAGAATGGATATTAGAACCCCTTAGGTGCCTTGAAGACCATATGACCCCATTGGGTTTGACTACAATATGTTGAATTCAGAGTGTCCAATCTATTCAAACACACACAGACACACGCACACTGTAAGAATAGCACTTTCACTCCATGGCTATATCTTCATTGTTACAGTTAAGCAGATTTAAAGTAATCATCTGCAGAATTCAGTGGCAAATAATGTCTACACTAGAGAAAAATTGCTTAATTTTCAGATTGGCCATGTTAAGTTGTGTTCACCTTTCTGCAGAAGACATCAAATTCACTTTACTGGGGCATTAGTATATTAAACTGAGAGGATCAAATGTTATTTGGGTAGGTGTCAAAGGTTTCAGATCTGATTCCCATTTGCACAATATCTGTATAAGACCTAAAATATGGCATGAAGGAAAGACGAAAGAAGGTGGGTCATCGAATCTGGTTTAAAAGTGAAATATTTAACATTCACATTAATGGAGGGAAAACTTATACAGACTTTATGGAAACAATACTTTTTTTAATTGCTTATTTATTTACTTTGAGAGTGAGAAAGAGAAGAAAAGGAGTGGGGGAGAGGAGCAGAGAGAGAGAGAGAGAGAGAAGAAGAGAGAGAACCCCAATCAGGCTCTGTGCTAGCAGCACAACATGGGGCTTGATCTCACAATGCTGAGGTCATCACCTGAGCCAAAATTAAGCATTGGATGGTTACCTGGCAGGTATCCCTGGAAACAGGGCTTTTAAGATAATGTCTATTTATGCTAAAGTGATGCATATTTTTAACTAAAGATTTGCACATAGAAACTCTTAAGCAGAACTTTAAGCTAAACAGGCCCCTCACTGATTGATGCTAGTTGTATTACAGTATCTTAAAACTTTACTAACATTTCTCAGAGAAAAAAGCATAGAATAGTGGTTAAGAAATATGACTTTGGAGCTACGATTCCTGGGCTCAGAATCCACCTCTGCCACTTACTAGAGGAGACTGGACTTCTCTACCTGCAAAACAAAGATAATAATAGCACCCGTGTTATAATAAAAAGTCTTAAGTTAAATGAGTTAAAATTAATAATGAAATTACTTGAGATTTCTAAATAAAAAAATTACTGGCACATAGTAAGCGCTATGTGAAATATTTGTTAAATTACAACTAAAATATATTTAAGTGGAAAATCTCATTCACATACATGCACATGAAGCAGTGCTCGATAGGTCAAGACTGAAGCTACATTTAGTCCATTACAGGAGAGGTGAGTAGTGAGGAGAAATGACCATATATTTGGAGTGATCAAATGATTGTGGGTTCTAATGAGAGAAATAGAAGTGATTTGATGTACTTTTTGTTATCTGTACTGAAAAGCATCAATCCGGAAAACAGAAAGACAGTGCCAGATAAATCTCTATACATAATTAGTTGTTCTATTAAACCTAATTCTCACCTCATTACAAAAAGAAACTTGGGAAAAGAAGGCATAATGCTGTTTTGTGAATTTATTTTTTCAACTGGACAGAGATAATGGATGGTCAATAATGTTTCATCAAAAATCTGCCCTGTTTAGTCAAATAATATTTTGTCTTCTACAAGTAACAAAGCCTTAAGCTAAACAGGTCTTTTTTAAAATGCTTATTTATTTTTGAGAGAGAGAGAGGCAGAGAGAGAGGGGGACAAAGGATCCAAAGCAGGCTCTGTGCTGTTAGCACAAAGCCCAATGCAGGGCTCAAACTCATGAACTGGGGGATCATGACCTGAGCTGATGCTTAACTGACTAAGCCACCCAGGTGCCCTAAACAGTTCTTTAAAATAATGTGATATAATCTGAATTTTCAGATTCTGAAAGGCCTGGCATCAATGTACATGCAGTATTTTCTCTTAATCTTTTGATCCTTGCTGGCCAAGCCCATGTCCTGTTCACCGTATGGTAGCTAGCTTCCACATAGTGCCTACCATATTGCAGGTTGAATGAATTAACAGTTGAATCCATAACACAAAGTCTAGAAAGTAAATTGTGTGTAATTTAGGTTTACCAGACAAACTAAAGGGCATCCAGTGAAATTAGAATTTCAGATAAACAATAATTATTAGTATAAATATCTTCCAAATATTGCACGGGACATATTTATACTAAAAATTGTTCAATGATTGTCTGAAATTATAATCTCACTGGATGACCAGTATTTTCTTTCATTTACTAAATCTGGTAACTCTAGTCTAGTTATTAGACTAAATTAAGATTTATTCATTTATTCAATTAGTCATTTACCAACAAGTATTTATTGCTTTATTAAATTATTAAAAGATGTACTACAGGCCCACCTTGTGCCAAGAACAATTCTATGCCCTGACTCAGCAATAAATAAATAATACCAACAGACTCTCACTTCATGGAGCATGTATTTCAGTGCAAATGGAGGGAGGAATGATGAAAAATAAATAAGTGAAGTATTAAATTGACAAGGTAATTTCAGTTAATGATCAGTGCCATGAAGAAAATCAAGCAAGATGATGAATGTCAAGAGGGAAGTATGGATTAAGGGCTACCTTAGTAAGAAAGTACAGGAAATCATCATTAAATGGTGAGGCCACTTGTACAAAGAGCCAGAAGAAGAGCAAAAAATGCAAAGGACCTTAAGTAGAAATGATTTTGACTGTTTCAGGTAAAGTGTGAAAACCAATTAGATTGTAGTGGGCAGGGGCTTGGAGAGTTGTACAAACATTGTACAAGAAGACGTAAGAAACTGAAGCAAGAGCTAGTTCATGCAGAAACTTATATTCCATGATGTGACAGTCAGATGGTATTAGAGTAGAATGGAAAGCACCAGAGTGGTTAAAATAGGGAGTGATATGATCAAAAATATTTTCAAAAGACTCGTTGGTTTGCTGGATGGAAAATGGATAGATGGGGTGTGGAGGGGAAGAGGGAGAGTACAAAACTAAGAGGTCGTCCGAGAGCAAAGATGAGGGACGACATAGGCTCATAGGCTGGTGACAGAGGTAGGTTAATTGGAGATATGTTTTGAAGGCAGAAGCAAAAGCACTCATGAAGGGCTTTGACTCTGAGATCAGAAAAGAGTGGTGAGAGATGATAGCTATTTACTTCCACTTAAAGATGTACTGATCCTATGTATGACCCATGCACAATAATAAATTTCTCTTCTATGTCCTTCTTTCTCAGTTGCCTATATTGGCATCATCGGTGGTTAGCCTGTATTTCCTTGAACTCACAGATGTCTTCAAACCTGTGCACTCCGGATTTAGCTGCTATGACCGGAGTCTTAGCATGCCGTATATTGAACCAACCCAGGAGGCAATTCCATTCCTCATGTTGCTTAGCTTGGCTTTCGCTGGACCTGCAATTACGGTAAGAATTGCCCCCCAAATTACGTTTGTCAGTCCCCCAAAGTAAGAATGACCACATTTGTGTAATAAGTGGGTTAAAAAGTGAACTCTAAATCTTGGAACAGAGAGATCATGTCTTTGAGATATTTTGAAAGTGTCATGGGACTTAATAGTTGAAAATTACTGGGATTCACAGTTACAGAAGATTATATGATTGCAAAATTGATGGGTCTCTAATGTTTAGTTTTATAAATGATTCTAAAAAATGTTAGTAACTGTATAATTCCTCTTGAATAGCTAATATGATGTTTCTGATATACTTCCTAATTAATGTGTTTATTTGGTATCTGAAACTGGAAAACTGGAGGGAAAATCCAAATTATTACAGAGGCAAGAGACTTTCTTCTCAAAATGCATGTAGCCTATCGCTGACAGCTTCATGTTCCCTGGGTTAGCATTTTCTATTGATTATGAGCACTGAGCACCAGCAACTGTAAAGTAAAAAGGTCACAACTCACATTTCTGGCATACTGGGGCATGCACACATGCACACACACATGTGCACACATGCACACCCACAGGAAAATAAAGTGCGTTAGATTCAAAACAGGCGTTTGCATTTTTAAATATGTAATATAAAATAATGCCCTAACCTACTAATTAGGAATTGAATTAAATTCATAGTTATTTTTAGTTTGTTAACTTGCACATTATGAATAAGCACACTTTTTCTTAATGCAGTCATAAATAAGACTAGATAGAGAAAGACAAATATATGACTTCACTCGTGAGGAATTTAAGATACAAAACAGACGAACATAAGGGAAGCAAAAATAATATCCCTTTTATTACCAAAAATAATTTTAATGCCCCTTAAAAGAGGGAGGGGGACAAAACATAAGAGACTCTTAAATATAGAGAACAAACAGAGGGTTGCTGGAGGGGGTGTGGGAGGGGGGATGGACTAAATGGGCAAGGGGCATTAAGGAAGACACTTGTTGGGATGAGCACTGGGTGTTGTAGGTAGGGGATGAATTGCTGGAATCTACTGAAATTATTGTTGCACTATATGTTAGCTAACTTGGATGTAAATTAAAAAATAAATTAATTAATTTAAAAAGAAATAAATAAATAAGACTAGGCAAACTTTTCCAGAGGGC
Organism: Crocuta crocuta; assembly: GCF_008692635.1. Taxonomy (NCBI): domain Eukaryota; kingdom Metazoa; phylum Chordata; class Mammalia; order Carnivora; family Hyaenidae; genus Crocuta; species Crocuta crocuta. The sequence goes on along the minus strand of NW_027533089.1, from coordinate 4,010,323 downwards.
TTCTTCTGGAAGAAGATTCTGCCCTCAGAATCCTACATAAAGGGCAAAAACAGGTTTCAAGGTTACTAATATTTATTTCTATCAGTAGGAACTCTTAATTTGCCTTTATCATACCCATGAATGTCAGAGGAAGTGGCTATTAAATGACAAGCTGTATTTGAATGGAGTTTTTACAAGATTCCCTAATGAACTGGCCTATTCTGGTTCAGCAAATCAGCAATTTTAGAAAAAAAGCTATACATAAACCTTCCAAAGTCGATACTTTTATGTAGCCATGAACTTGTTTTTACAATTTTCCCCTATATTAGAAAATCACAGCATATGTTTACACTCTAAATAAATTATACAAGATATTCTCAGAAGGTAGAATCAAAACTTAATATTCCATAGAACTTTGTCATACTCAAAATACTTTGTAAATTAATGAGTTATTTGAACTCTAGTAACTCCAGGGTGATTGGAACTATTCATGATGTGCTTAGAAATAGCTGAGACTCAAACTAATAAAACATATTTAAAGTGCAGTATTACTCAGAACATTAGCATTTCCCTGTCATTTCTCTAATGACTTATTAAAACATCCATATCATCAGTCATTTGATAAGAGCAAAATGAATATACGCTTTAAACTGTTACACCAGAAAGCATTTCTCCTAGTTAGGGTATAATCCTCAAGTTTATTATAATAGAATATTTGAAATTAAATTCTGTAAAAATGTTCAGGACTCTGCTGAAAAAATTGTGTTGATATTTAGTTATTTAAATAATTTGTTTTTTATATATCCAGAAGCCTTTCTTCCCCAGGGTATTTTATTAAGTTTCTAGGAAAGCAAGGCTAATTGTGGCACTTGCTGTTGGCACTATTTATCCCACATTGATCCCTTTGTTGACACTGTTACATGTCCTGAGGACCATGACCTTGGCTTCATCACTGTGTTCCTGCATCTCTGACTCCTTCATTTCCCATAACAAATTCTCTATATGCAATTTAGAAATACTTTCTGGATATTCTGGACCAAAGCTTTCTTTCTTGAGCCCTGAGAAATAACAGGACAGATCTGTCATGGCTGCCTCCCACCAAGTTGACCTGGGGAACTCAGGGCCAATTCCTCCCACAAAGAGCCCATTGAATCTGGGAGTCTTCACAGGGCCTCTATAGTGGCTGCATGCCTCTTAATGGAATAAGAGGAAAACTAGGGAGATATTTATACCCTGGGGTCCCTAAATTCCCCCATATCTTGGAGCTCCATGATACTCCAGGATGTCAGTGATTCTTACACACTGGTTTCATAGCTTTGGGTAAACACTCAAAGGTAAAACAAATCTTGTCTTTGCTGACATCAAATATTGTTTTCACACCATTCTTTTCAAACATATATCATGCTTCTTCTAGATTCCTTTCCAATTTCATTTTTCCTTTTCTATTTTTAGGGGCTCCTCCCAAAACATTCATTTTTTCAACATTGGTCTTATAATGTCTATAGTCATCTTGTTCTAGACCCATAATTCTGCTTCTAATCTTCCTACATAGTTACAACTGTAACCTCCTTCCCCTCTTTTCCTGAAGGTGAAAAATAACAAGTAGACTCTAATCACCAACTTTCAAGGATGCTCTTCTCCTTTTATCTATACGGTAGCATAAACCTGCTGCAAATGTGGTAGTGACTGTAGGAGGGGAGGCAAGAGCAATCTTTCATTTGAAAATGGCATTTAGGCTATTGTTTAAAGCCCTCTTCTGTGAGGAGAAGCACTTCTTGTTTTCACCCATTCACCTTGAGAGAAAAATCAAATAAAACAAAGACCTCATGCCCATGATATTCTTCAAACGAATCTTCACATGAACAAAAAAAGATTGATATTTTTATACAGCGGCACCTTGGGTGGCTCAGTCAGTTAAACATCCAACTCTTGATTTCAGCTCAGTCATGATCTCAGGGATCATGGGATCAAGACACAAGTGGGGCTGCCCTGATAGCACAGAGCCTGCTTGGGATTCTCTCTCTCCCTCTCTCTCTATCCTCTCCTGCTCTTGTGTGCACATCCTCTCTTTCTTTCAAAAACAAAAACAAAACAAAATAAACTCATGCCCACAGTATTTTTTAAATTTTTAAAAAATCTTTATTTTTGACAGAGAGAGAGAAACAGTGTAGGTGGGGTAGGAACAGAGAGAGGCGGAGACAGAATCTGAAGCAGGCTCCAGGCTCTGAGCTGCCAGCACAGAGCCTGAAGCAGAGTTTGAACTCACCACTAACCAACCACAAGTTCATGACCTGAGCTGAAGTTGGACACTTAACCGACTGAGCCACCCAGATGCCCCCACAATATTCTTTAAAACAATCTTTATATGAATAAAAGAAGATCGACTGATTTTTTACACAGGCATTTAACTATAAATCTTTTATGTTTGCTTTTTAGATTTTTAGAAATCCTTTGAGAGACGTTTTAAAAATAATTTGTCTTCATGTTGTTGAACGAGAAACTGTAAAAGTTCCTTTCATGTCTGTGAAATACATTTTATGTTTCTGAAATTGCCCTTAAATTGGAAAGTTTCATCCTTAATATTCACTTTTCGTTTACTTTCAAGTGATAATGAAACCAGCGTTTTGTTCAGTCCTGTGGAGATTGTGTCTCAGGGAAAACAACAAAGAATACCATAAATCTTCATGAAATCTATATGGAAAGAAAAAGATGTATATTTTCTCTTCCCTGGAAGTAAAATTTTATTACATATTATTAAAGGATATCTAACTTTATATAAGAATTCTGATGGAATTGGATTATGTTCCTAGAGGGTAACTAACCTTAGCTTTAGGAGACTATACAATCAAAAGGTGTAATATTAAATGCATTATGGTTTCCAAAGACATTCACTGCAAATTTAAACACTAAAGATACTGTGACAAATATTATATATTTGTTGTCATTGTGCTTTGGTGTTTTCACAAGAAAGACTTTTTTGATTGGAGTTCTTCTTGTGGTGGCTATTCTTAGGGTACTGCCCATATGATTAATAAAAAGCAATATATTTCTCACTATGTCTGTCCTGAAGTAGAGTCACTTCAGAATCTCTTCCAAAAACCTGCCCTTGATATTTGACAAGCCAAAAACAATTATTATTTCTTTTCTGGCTTGTGTACAGGTCAAACAGAATATTGTGAAAAGATGCTTGTCACAAATTGTTTTCTGTTTACAAACGACAAAAGCAAGAAATAATTTTATTGTCAGAGCCTAAACTCTGAAATCATATTTTAGCACAACAGCATGCCATTCAGAATGAGGAAACAGGCAGGCACATTTAGAAATACATCAAGAAGCATCTCCCCTCCCCCTGAGGAGAATTCCATCTTTCAACAGAATTGAACCGCTTTGAAAATTCACGGAATGACATATAGATCAAGGTTAAATGAATAGAAGTATGAGGAGAAAATTGATGTGTTTCTTAGAGAGGACCGTTGGGTGATGTCAAAATAATGACAAGAAACCTCTACCCATAATCAAGCCAAATAGTATTAAAGCACTCTCTTGACATATGAGTTTTGAGCACATTATGCAACTAAAATAAAACCCCTGAAATCTCAAGGTCATTTAAGATAATGACTTTTGTGTTGTATGATAAGATACATTTCCCTAATGGCACTATACAAATAAATTCGTATATAATTTAGCCTTCATGTATAAAATGTGAATCATTACATATAATTGAAAAGAGGGGAAAATTATTCACAGAATTATTATTGAGGGAGTGAAGATGAAATCATCATTTTTTCACCATACAACAATGCACTTCAGGAATGAGTGGTTAATGTTCTTGAAATGATAAATTTGAGATACCCATTATCTTATGCCATGTGTGTAGAATATCATGTCACATCTATCTATGCAGAATATAGAACTTATTGTGTTTCCATGTCTAACTTAAAGTGATAATGTAGGATGACATTTTTCAAGAAGTATAATTAACTCACTGTTCAATGATTTGGAAAAAAAGACCTCCTTTTTATAATTTCTACACAATTGATCTTAAAGATGTTTACCATGTATCCCATATGATCTTCACACACGTATGGTTATTGGTAGAGTTCCATTAAGAAAATTATTTTTTATACAAATTAAGATTCTTTATACTTGTACACACACCATAATACCTACAGAATTAAATACAGCAGATTGAACATTCAAAGTAGAAGGTCATAGGCTTACTGTGATTAGCTTAAAAACTATAATTTTATAAACTTCATAAAATAAATGTTAAACCAGTCATGAAAACTGAGAAATTTCCCTTGGGAAATCTGTTTGAGCCCCTAGTCATGACCATGACCTTTAAAGTGACACCATCGCTTGTATCTAAGAGACTTCTGGTGTCTCATGTAATTCAACTTTCCTTAGCTCCACACATCTACAGATCAATGTTGTATTTCATAATAATCCCTTAGGCACAATAATCTTAAATATTTGAAATTTTTTGCATAAATAAAACTCAAAATTTCAAATCTTACTTCTCTTGTATAGAATAACCAACAACCTGAATGCCCAGGGTAATTAGCCAACAAGAAGCCCACAGTGAAGGTAACAAAAACAAATCCCACAATGCCAGGCATTGTGCTAGACAATGAGAATGAAAGAAATGTTTCTTCCCTCAGAGAGTTGTAGTCAGGTGAAAGACAAACGAATAAACAATTCAAGTGCATTTTTTTAAAGTGTATGTATTTATGTATTTATTTATTTTTTGAAAGAGAGAGAGAGAAAAAGCATGAATGGGGGGAGGAGCAGAGAGAGAAGGAGACACAGGGCCTGAAGCAGGCTCCAGGCTCTGAGCTGCCAGCACAGAGTCTGATGTGGAACTTGAACCCACAAACCATGAGATCATGACCTGAGCCAAAGTTGGACACTTAACCAACTGAGCCACCCAGCCGCCCCTTCAAGTGTATTTTAACCAAGCTATGCTAAGAGGGAAGGATGAGGTGCTGAGGAAGCCACAAAGGGGGGGGACATAATTCAGTTTAGGATGTTGTAGGGTATTTTAAGGAAAACTTCTTAAAGGAAGTGATGCCTAAATGTATTGAGTCTCTTCTCTGATGTCCTATGTCTTGAAATCCTACAGCAAATATACTCCTCTTTATCTTAATGTAATCCTTCTGATACTACAGCATGGCTCTCTGTCCATTGTAAACACATTTTCTATCTTATACCTAAGAAATACCCTACTCACCTAAAGTCTCTTGTAATCTGCATTCTCCAGTAAAGTACCTACCAGCCAAATCTGGCTCTTTTATGTTAAATCTGAATTGATTTCAATTTTAAATGCTGAATTAAATATAGGGAAATGAAATTAGAAATTCAGCTCCTCAGCTGTGGTAGCTACATTTCAAGACTCAATACCACATGTGGGTTACTGGACAGGATGGAAAATATTTCCACCATCACAGACATTTTTATTAGGCTGCTCTGCTTTAGGTAGCACCTTTCTAACCTTGGGCATACTTTCCAGGAATCGAACCTTCTGCTCAATCCCAAATTGGTTTATTGAAATAATATGCCAGTAAAATTTCTTAATCCTATCTTTGGTACTTATTTTATTCCTCCCCATCCCCACCAGCCATCTTGTTTTTGTGCTTTTAGCAATGAAATGTCAAGATTCAAAGACTTAGGGAAGAATCAGTCATCATGCAATTAATCAGTTAGGTATCCTCCCTCAGTGTCATTGAGCAAAAAGGCCAAAGACTGGGTGCTCCAACTATATGAAAATGCCAGGATGCTACCACACCCTTTACCGGTACATAGGCACACAGAAGATCCAGCCAGTGCTCTTTACAGTGCCCTGATTGCTTCTTCTCACTGCCTTCTCAACTACTCAAGAGAAATTGCTCACATCTCTAAAGCTTTTAAGAAAACTACATCTTTACCTTGTTGAACTGATGATGTGCTAAGAGATACGTTAGAATTCATTTGTACCCACTGAGTCCTTTCTGAACCCCATCTTGTCTTTGCAGATTATGGTAGGGGAAGGAATTCTCTACTGTTGCCTGTCCAAAAGAAGAAATGGTGTTGGACTGGAGCCCAACATTAATGCCGGAGGCTGCAACTTCAACTCCTTCCTTAGAAGAGCCGTCAGATTCGTTGGTAAGTGTGGGGAGCCACAAACAAAGGAAGCGTTTTTTTCAAATAGAAATGTTATATTTAATTACAGATATTAAGTCTTTAAAGCTATAATTTAGATGTATAATTCTGGGTACATGATGAGTTTTACATTATACAAATATCTGTTAAAACACTAAGATTTGGGCTTTGTATCTGTAATCTGTTATTTACAGTTATAGTGCTTGTTTTGAGAGCTAACATGCCATGCATTTCAGTATATTTTTGTTTTAGCCGTGGCTGAAGCATAAATTTATTTTAAAATGGTTTCTCTAGATCTGTGTTCATTTTTTAAAGTGGAGAATAAATGTCAGCAGGCCATTATGAATAGATAACTCTTCAGAAATTAGTTTAGCCACATCAGTGATTCCATTTTAATTCTCCTGGAGCGTTTTCGTAGAGAAGTTACTGCACATGAAAATGTCACCAGAGAGAGAGCTGAATCATGGCTATTTATCCTTGGTTATATCCTCTAACTTTGCCTCCCATTTAAAAAAAAAATAATGTTTTTTTAAATTTATTTCTGAGAGAGAGAGAGACAGCGTGAGCCGGGGAGGGTCAGAGAGAGAGAGGGAGACACAGAATCTGAAGCAGGCTCCAGACTCTGAGCTGGCTGTCAGCACACAGCCTGACGCGGGGCTCGAACTCACGAACGGTAAGATCATGACCTGAGCTGAAGTTGGACGCTCAACCGACTGAGCCACCCAGGTGCCCCTGCCTCCCAGTTTTAATAAGACCTATAGAAAATCAGCATCTGAATCTAACCGGTATCTAAACCTTCATCTTGGGGCGCCTGGGTGACTCAGTCGGTTAAGTGTCCGACTTCGGCTCAGGTCATGATCTCACCATACGTGGGTTCAAGCCCCGCGTCAGGCTCTGTGCTGACAGCCAGCTCAGAGCCTGGAGCCGGCTTCAGATTCTGTGTCTCCCTCTCTCTCTGACCCTCCCCTGCTCACGCTCTCTCTCTCTCTCTCTCTCTCAGAAGTAAATAAAACATTAAAAAAAAATTTAAACCTACATCTTTTCTGATAAGCATGGAACTATCTTAATGTTTGAGTCACGGGCCTTTTTATTCTGCAATAGGTCAGTAAAAAGTTTACCCGCGCAGCTCAAAAGAATAGGTCATTTGATTTAGTACCTAGAAGATAATTAAGTACAACCTTCTTCCCTACTAGAGGAAAAGTCCAGTCTAAGTCATGCCCTAGACTTGCTCCACTAAGCAAGGCACTTGGAGATGGTAAGACAAAAAAAGGCACCTTAGCAGGGTCACAAACTGAAGCAAGGATAGAAATCTTCAGGACACATAGCTGGTCTGAGAGAAAAACAAATTGTAATGTCACAAAATTCTGTGGACAAAGGGGCATATGACCTCTGTGAAAAGCCACATGCCTGTAAGATGGTCCATCCTTCCCTCGAGAACAGTGTCCCAGAGTCCGCAACCCCATCCTCGGTGGGTCACGAGATTCTCATTCTCCAAAGGTAGAAACGGATGGGCTTCCGCACTGAAACACACTCTTAGGACCTTGCATACTGCTGGGAATTCGAATGTAGAAATGAAGGTCCTGTGTCGTGAATCCCAGACGAGTGGGTAGAGAAAAACTGGGAGAGTAGTTGCTAGGTGGGAAGAAGCACCTTGTTTGGGGAAAACAAGGTAACATGCAGGCCAGCAACCGAGGTCTGGAGGGGTCTATTGATGAATTGCCCAGCTGCCTCTTACAATGATTTCTATGAGAAAAATCCCGAATCAGAATCCAGGCTGTCAATTCGGAGGGAATCTAAGGTGTCAAGACCATGTAGTGGAAGCAGGTGAGTTCAGGTCATGTGTATGTAAGCAGAGCTTGACTCCCAGGTAAGGGACTTGCAGCAGGAATGGAGTTTGAGCGGACAAGCCTGCATCAGAATTTGCGAGTTTAGACTGGCCACAGGACACACAAGAAAGATGGGATTTGGATGGGAGCTAGAAGAACATCATCTCTGAATTCCAGACAGGCAGGAAGGCGTGCACAGCCCTGTACCCAGGAGATGACTGTTTCTGCGACAGGGCCCACCTGCCCTCTTCTCTGTTTTTATTAGCATTCCTGGTATGACTACCGCTTGTACGGAGTTGGAACCGGTTCTGTAGGGTTTAGGGAATACTGGAGAGAGCAAGCCCTGGAAGCTGAAATGTTAAGCAATTTTAAGTTATTTTGAATTGTGCTTGATTCTTCTCAAATCACACAGTTGGCCGCCTTAATATGTCCTGGGTGTCTTATAAGAGACCAATGGCAATGATATTAAGAATAGGTCCTATATAACCCAAATGGCAAAAAATACATCAAATGACTACCTTAGAGATCCTCGTCGCCCTTCTTTTAGAGCAGGTACCTGGTTTAAAGGGTCAGGAATTTTCTATATTGTTTTCTCCAAATTAACCCAGAGAAAATGATCACAACAGATTTGAAGGTTGCCACACTAACATGTAATAAACATGGGTGACGGTGGCACAATATCAGCATTAGGCACTAAGCTGGTAACAATTTCTTTCCCTTTGCTTGTAGGCGTTCATGTGTTTGGACTGTGCTCTACAGCTCTCATTACAGATATCATACAGCTCTCCACAGGCTATCAGGCACCATACTTTCTGACCGTGTGCAAGCCAAACTACACCTCTCTGAATGTGTCTTGCAAAGAAAATTCCTACATTGTAGAAGATATTTGCTCAGGATCTGATCTTACAGTGATCAACAGTGGCAGGTTAGAAACTGAGACTTTAAAACGCTCCCCATCAGTGTTTTCATTGTTCATTAAAAGCATGGGATATCATTTTAGGCACACATTTTTCATTCATAATGACTTTGGTTTTATTTTTCTTTTCAACTCTGTGTTTTCGTTAGTGGTTATACCATAGAAAACCCATTGGTGGCTCATTCCAAATCCTCCGTCTCCAAATTTCAGCCTCACATTCCTGCCACTAATCTTCATATCACCAAATTCTACTCACATTTTGTGACCCACCCTTTACTCATTATGGTTTTAAGTTATCACAGTTGGTTTATTTTAGGATATTATAGTTAGTTGTGACTTAAAGTCAATACATGTTCCGTACTGACGTATGTGGAAGGCTAAATATCTATATTTACATCTCTATTATATATTTTGTTTTTTAAAAATTATATGAATTTTCCTTTTCGTAGAGTTTTATACATACACCTTCTCTGAATAAACTCAAAAGATCAATATAGTTTCTTGCCTTGCATTTTAGAAAATAAAAGACAGGAAAATTCAAGAAAATGCCAATGCATGAAGTTTTTTTCAGTGAATAAAGCAAAAATTAAGCTTTTTGGCAAGAGATAATGTTTTGCAAGTTCAAAAGAAATAAGTTGCAGAAGGACAAAGGGCAATAGTGATTGTTCAAAGAATTGCATGTCATTCAGATCAATTTAAGAGTCAAAAATAAGCTAATAAGTACTCTTGAAGAAACACAGCCTGATATTATGTAATTATACACATTCAAGTACTCATGGCCCATTCAATAATTTTGAAGCTACATTTAGGACCTGTGTCTTCTATTCTTTCTCAATCCTTTTTTACGTATCTTGTCTGTGTTAAATGGTAATCCTTTTTATTGGGTACCAAATAATTAGGAGGACATCAATATCATGGAATTTTATCTTTAAATTATTTTATCCCTTAAAAGAAATGTCCACTTTTCCTTCGCCTGTCATTTTCAGTGTTTCTCTAATACCCTGAGTTCCACTTCTCTCACCGTGCTTCTTACATTTAACTAGATGCTTAGTGATTCTTGAGATGATAATTACTTTAAAGTGGAATATACAGGGAAACATTTTGTTAAAATTGGACTTCGTGTTTTTGAGAGTATAAAAGATGCATTTATACTCATTGCTGTGAGAAAATAATTTTGCCTTTTAAAGCTTTATGTAAATGAAACCATATATTTAGAAGCATGAAAAAAGTTTAAAAGCTTTAAGAAATCTAGGTTTTATGGACCTTTACTTTAAACTGACATAATTCTAATACCAAAGGATAATAATAATGTTTTTCTATCCATTTCTACTCTCGACCTTCATTCCCATGGTGTAACAAAGTGTCGCCTCCAAAGCTGACACTTGATATGAAAGCACAGTACTATTATTTTTTCATTCTAATGGTAATCAGCAGTGTTTATCACTCAGATCTTTCTCCAGAAAACCAAACAGAAATTAAAGTTATCACCTATTGCCTTGAAGCTTTTAAGTTAAATGTTTTAACCACCCGGTGTTCTTGAGATGATTGTTAGCAGTGGATCTGAAATAGACCTAATTTGACTGTCTTCCTTTGGCAGAAAATCGTTCCCTTCTCAACATGCGACCCTCGCTGCTTTTGCTGCTGTGTACGTTTCGGTAAGTCACTGACTCTTTTTCATCATCTATGTCCTAGAGAAAATTAGAGAAATGAGTGCTGTCTCCAAGAGACTAATTAGGTTATATAGCCATGTGATAACAGAACAGTAAACTTTACCACAGCGGTCCTGCAAGACGATTGCATCGTGAGCAGAAACTGGGTGAACTTTCCTACACAGTCATGATATTTATTCAGCCCAGTATTCCTTCAATGTAATATTATACCTCATGGCAGGGTATTATGAACGACATGAATGTTATAAATTCTGAAACTGAAAGAATTGTGTTAAGCACAACACACACACACACACACATACACACACACACACATGCTTTACTTTCAGTATGTAACAGTTCGAAGTCAGTGTAAATTTGATAAACTATATACAATGAATCATCATCCTATCTAATTAATACAATAATCCATTATGTCTTATGTGAGAAAAGTAGACTGAAATTATGTGACAAGTAACATGGAAACTAAACAGTTATCTGGCTAATTCTACAGCTTCAATTTATTTTTCAAATTTCCATGTAATTAAATGAGATCTTTTTTTTTAAATGTTTTTTATTTATTTCTAGGAGAGAGACAGCATGAGCAGGGGAGGGTCAGAGAGAGAGGGAGATACAGACTCTGAAACAGGCTCCAGGCTCCAAGCTGGCAGTCAGCATAGAGCCCAACGCGGGGCTCGAACCGACGAACCGCGAGATCATGACCTGAGCGAAAGCCGGACGCTCAACCGACTAAGCACCCGGGCGCCCCTGAGATCTTTTTTTTTTACTTGATGAATTTGCTATGTATTTCTTTTTCTTCAGGTATAGAACATAACCATAACAGGGCAAATAGAACAGTAAAGTTGATGTTGAGTGTACCACTTAGGTTTCAAGTTTAACTTTTTATTTGATTATAATTTAATAGTAAAAACGACCTTTTTAACATACTTAACATATCTCTTTCATTTTTAAGATGTACTTCAATTCGACATTAACGGATTCCTCTAAGCTTCTGAAACCTCTCTTGGTCTTCACGTTTATCATCTGTGGGATCATCTGTGGGCTAACACGAATAACTCAGTATAAGAATCACCCAGTTGATGTCTATTGTGGCTTTTTAATAGGAGGAGGAATTGCTCTGTACTTGGTAAATAATTTATTATTCTTATTTGATAAACCACAGTTTAAGTGGAAAACTTGCATTGAACATTTTGCATAATTTACTTGCAATATAGTTTATATTCATGAGAAAATATCTGGGTTCATCTCCATGCTAAGCCAAAACACATATCTTACTTTAATTTTTAATTTTTATAACATTTATTCATTTTTGAGAGACAGAGACAGGGCATGAAGAGAGGAGAGGCAGAGAGAGGGAGACACAGAATCTGAAGCAGGTTCCAGGCTCTGAGCTGTTAGCACAGAGCCCAACATGGGGCTTGAATGCACAAACCACATGATCATGACCTAAGCCGAAGTCAGGTGCTTAACCAATTGAGCCACGCATGTGCCTGATATGCTACTTTTAGCAAAGTAATTTTTTAAACTTTTATCATGGACCAGAAACTCCAATTTTAGGATTATTGCATTTTATCGTCATACACACACACACACCCCAAAAAGAATCAAGGATTATTTTTGCTAGTATAATTTTATAGATGAGGAAAGGAAAGTAAATATTAGTGAAAGTAAGTTTCATGATGGTGAAAGTTTAGTGGAAGTTTATATAAGTTGCCCAACAACACAAATGTAGCACCTGGATATATCAGCACCAGTTAATACTGAATTTTTTAGCAGTATTCTATTTTCAAGCCTGATCTTCCTTCAGAGGAAATATTCTCAGCATAAGGAAACTGAGATTGTCGATTTCATGCATTCATTCCTTTACTCATTCATTTTACATTTATTCAATATCTGATCTGTGCTAGCTACTATACTGAGCATCAGAATAGTGAGAAATAAGATATAATCTTAAGAAGTTTTCAGTGTAAAGACCAATAAAAATACAGATGATTACAATATGTTAGATGATATAATAGGGTGTGAACAAAACGCTTTGGGAATAGCAGACTGAAGAAGGAAGTTAGGGAAGTCTTCATAGAAGTGATGTGGTTTTTAAGAAATAAGAAATTTTTTTCTTAGTGTAAGAAATGGAGGAAGGACTTCCAAGCAGAAGAAACTAAAAGATGGATGCATGAAAGAGCAAGTATAAATGGAAGGTTAGGAACAGGAAGTATGAGAGATAATGGCCAGTGTCTAGCTTGGAAGACTGGACAGATAGCGACTTCATGAGCAGGTCAGGTAAACAATGGAGGGAGCAGGTTGGTGGAAGCAGCTCAATTTAAGGATCGACAGGCAGTTGAAGAGTTGGGTCTGGAGCTCAAAAGAGCAATCAGTAGTGGAGAAATAGACTTGGAAGTCATGGACATTATTGAGGAAGCACGATGATAGTTCCGGGGATATATACAATTGCCAGCTCATTAAGAATAAAAGGAAGCCAGGTGACACCAACATGCAAGCAGCATGGAGAGGAAGAGGCAATAACCAAGGAAACTGAGAGAGGCTGGCAGAAAAATGAGAATCCTCTATAGCAGCAGTTCAATCATGTCATCTTGATGCATGTGTGGAAGGTGTTACAAGAAAGTGATTACAAAAAAAGCAGTAAAAGCGCTGAGGCAAACAATGATTTGTTTTTCATTTTTATAAACTAGGAGGGTCAGGACTGTTACTCCAAATCTCATGCTTACTCATGTGCTTCCTTCCATGGCGGAGAAAGTGATCCAAGTAAAGTTAGTATTCCAGGAATTGGGCATAAGGTTGGGTTTCTTATGCAAGTGTTGATTGGTGATGTGTTACAGAATAAGCAAAGAAGACTGAGAACTGAGTCTCCGCAGTTCATGAATTGCCTTCACATGTGTGTGATTTCATGGTGTCCTGGAATTAGCATGGTCTCCATAAACTGAAGAATTTGGGCTTGAATCTCAAATATCCCTGACATTTAGCCAAGTTACATAGTCTCTAAGAAGTCTGTCTTTTCACCTATGAAATGAGAATAATAACTACCTACTTCATGTCATAACGAGGATGAAGCAACTATATTTATTAAGCACAGTGCTGGGCACTGAATGTTGAACAATATGGGTAGAGGTTACTTAAAGTCTAGTGGATGATTTTCCTAAACTTACAACAATTATTACAATTAATGAATACAATTATTAATAGAACATTAGGTAGGGACTGCTCATTCTAGGAAAACTGGCAGTGAGAGCATAGACAGATATTATTTAGAAGAAAATTTGAACTGGGAATTAAAGTGGTTGGAGAGGCAAAAGCTTGACATTACTTAATTTTTGTTTGCACCCTACGCCCTGAGATTGGAAATCCGTCAATTCTGAACCAATGCTGTTTTAAATTGTTAAGCATTCTATAAAATGTTAAACCCACAGGATTATTTTGGTTTGATTTGAAAAGTAGACAGTGGCTACCATTTATGGAAATTAACAACCAAATAGGTATCTGTTGCTTACTCTTACCTCCAAACTAAGCATCTTGGAAACTGAAAATCCAACAGGGATTTGGTCTTCTATGTGTAAAAAGAGTAAAAATTCTGAATCTGAATTTTTTCTTTATCCAAATTTGTATCTCCCAAACCTAAAATAATAAAAAATTGGTAGGTTAAGTATGAAAACAAGATTAAATAAAATTTAGCTCAAATTTAGTGTCCTAGCACTGAATTGATCAAATATACACTTCCACACTTAAGACCAAGTTAAAGGAAAGAATGTGGGTGCTCCAGACTAATGACAACTTCTGCCCTGTCTTCTGAGAATATTCTGTACCACACTGAACACACAGGGCTGTGCTTGATCCGAGTCATAACAACATTTGTCTCTGACCTCACTGTAAAACCTGATAGCATATTTTATGAATGATTTGTTGTTTGATATGTTTCACACCTCTCCTGCTTTCCCATCATAAGGTGTGATTGAAAATGGAAGGTAAAATAAATCAGTTAAGCTATCCCGGGTGTCCAGAGGTTCCTAAATCCAGAAAAATGAATTGCTCTGAAAAGAATGTCCTATTTCTCTCATTGTTGTCTTTTTCTTACCCTCAAAATGTACAGAAGATAGATAAGATTCACAAAAACATCCAGTGAGATGGAGAAAGGAGAGGAAATTCAACTAATAAAAAATAATGGGCTCCTTATTTCTGAGGAGCCAGTTTAGCAATTTATGACATAACTCACAAATTATTTCCTGAGCAATTGTAGTTTTGGTTTTTTATTATTTGTGTTAGCTAATGGTGTATAGAGAGCACATACCTTGTTTATATGTGTCAGTAGGTCCTCTAAGACAAATTCTTAGTAACCATGTCTTCTAGTGCATGACGTTCTTATTTCTCTCCAATGCCAGGGCTTGTATGCTGTGGGGAATTTTCTCCCTAGCGAAGAGAGTATGTTTCAGCACAGAGAAGCCCTTAGATCTCTGACAGACCTCAACCAAGATCCCAGCAGAGTATTATCTGCTAAAAATGGTAGCAGCAGTGATGGAATTGCTCACACGGAAGGCATCCTCAACCGAAACCACAGAGATCCCAGCTCCCTGACAAACCTCAAAAGGGCAAACGCTGATGTAGAGATCATCACTCCACGGAGTCCCATGGGGAAGGAGAACATGGTTACCTTTAGCAATACCCTGCCTAGAGCCAACACCCCATCTGTAGAAGACCCTGTCAGAAGAAATGCCACCATTCATGCCTCTATGGATTCTGCTCGTTCAAAACAGCTTCTCACCCAGTGGAAGAATAAGAATGAAAGCCGGAAGTTGTCCTTGCAAGTTATAGAGTCTGAGCCTGGACAGTCACCACCCAGATCCATAGAAATGAGGTCAAGCTCAGAGCCCTCCAGAGTAGGGGTGAATGGAGACCACCATCCTCCCAGCAATCAGTACCTCAAGATCCAGCCTGGCACTGTCCCCGGGTGTAACAATAGCATGCCTGGAGGACCACGAGTGTCCATCCAGTCCCGCCCTGGGTCCTCGCAGTTAGTGCACATCCCGGAGGAGACACAGGAAAACATAAGCACCTCTCCCAAAAGCAGCTCTGCTCGGGCCAAGTGGTTGAAAGCTGCAGAGAAGACCGTGGCCTGTAACAGAAGCAATAGCCAGCCCCGAATAATGCAAGTAATAGCAATGTCCAAGCAGCAGGGTGTCCTCCAAAGCAGCCCCAAGAACACGGAAGGCAGCACTGTCTCCTGCACTGGCTCCATCCGCTACAAAACCTTAACAGACCACGAACCCAGTGGGATCGTAAGAGTTGAGGCTCACCCCGAGAACAACAGGCCCATCATACAGATCCCATCCACCGAAGGCGAAGGTAGTGGCTCCTGGAAATGGAAAGCCCCTGAAAAGGGCAGCCTTCGCCAAACTTATGAGCTCAATGATCTCAACAGGGACTCAGAAAGCTGTGAGTCCCTGAAAGACAGTTTTGGTTCCGGAGACCGCAAGAGAAGCAACATCGATAACAATGAGCATCACCACCATGGAATCACCACTATCCGTGTCACCCCAGTAGAGGGCAGCGAAATTGGTTCAGAGACGTTGTCTGTTTCTTCCTCCCGCGACTCTACCCTGCGGAGAAAGGGCAACATCATCTTAATACCTGAAAGAAGTAACAGCCCCGAGAACACTAGAAATATCTTCTACAAGGGAACCTCCCCAACACGGGCTTATAAGGATTGAGTGGTGGGATTCAGTCACGTGAGCGATCCCCTCCCTCCCCCCTAAGGACCACGTGTTGATTCTCCCTGTGCTCTGTTTCAGCGGATTGGGAAGCCTTCTCTTCATATTGGGTCATTTTACCATCAGCTCGGAACTCAATGACTTTTGAGAAGTACTAAATGCAAGCTTGTAGACTTCACATCAAGGGGAGGGGCAAAGCACAAAGCAAGAACCTAATTAATATGATAATGTGAAGAATCTGAAGAACTATCTTCAAACTTAAAAGGTTTGCAGAAGGCAGTGGTTTCCTTCAGTGTATACTATTTTACTTCCTGAATGTGCCAACTTTAGGGATTTTTCTTTATAATTAGCTGTGGGAATCCAGAACACGTTTCCCTACAGCAGAGGCCATGCAGTATTATATATTCATTTTGCAGAATCTGCGCCTACAGCCCAGTAAGGGTGGTGCTGATTATATAGTACACATACCATGTAAACTCTCAAATTCTATTTAGCTGTGAAATAGTGGTGTGCAATTCCTTGTCAAAGAAATGCTTCTGTATTAAGAAGATGCTGGCTGCTTTGTGTTAGAATAGGACACCCCGCAGCTTTTCTGTAGTGTCACCGTCAAAAAATGAAAAGGTTTTGTGCATTTCCTCATTTTTCTGCTTTCTTCAACAACAAAAAATGTGTAGGAATATTTTCAGTGAAAGGGAATAACTAGTACTTTTCTACATAGTTGTTTTTTTGCTACTTACTTTTTATTTAAGTGTAGGTACTACCAATGATTCTTTTTTTTAGTGAGTCAACTTGCATAATTTAAGAAATACATTGTTTTAGAGTTTTTTGAAATTGTTGTGATCATATTTTGCATTTTATGGCTCCTCCTTTATTTATTGTTTTTTTGATATCATAGATATGTTTTTCTATTTTTAAAAGCAAGAATAACAGTTGACATTCCTTAAGCAAAATATACTGCTGTGAATTTATAAATAAGAAATCTGAACCAACACTTGACATTGTGAATTACATTGCCAGCAGTGTCGGTTGAATCTGGATGTATCCAACCAGCTGGCTTAGGTTGCTATCTTAATTAGTAATCCAAAAACTTAATTTTGTTCCAGATTAGTAATTTTTTATAATCTAACAACCAGTAAATTAGAGCAACAGTAGCTGGGTTTTACCTTCTTCCCTGAGATATTTTTGTTAATTGGACATCAACAGGCAGAATCTAAAAAAAAAAAAAAAAAAAAAAAAAGCAAATTGATAAGTGAAAGTATCTCACAATATAAATTCAGAATGTATTTCTTCAAAATATCTAAATAGACACAGGTTTTGTGCTTAATATGCAAACAACAGTTTTGCTACCTATCCTGAATAAAGCCTTCGGCCTAAATCAAAGGAAAACAAATATTATCAATAAGAAGAAGATAAAACCAAAACATTCGGAAGTGTTTTCCAACTTAAAAATTTAAGCGTGGAGAAATATTTGGTTCTTGGAATTTAGTATCACATCTTTTTTACACCATTTCTTAAGAATTCTAATATACACTTGACGATTGCCAAGGGGATAAAAGGTAACAACGAAGCTGGTTGATCTGATCTGTTTGCAACGAGAACAGAAGGGGTTGTTAGGAGATAAAGGCGACCGCATCATTATCAACTTCTACAGGAAAAGGGCAAAGCTTCTAGACTTGACCAACCTCCTAAGAGCATTAGGGATTTAGCTGAAACCAGCAGAATTGAAAACTCTGGCAATAAAATATGATTCAACTATATCCCTTCTGGCAATTTCCTTCTCAGAGAGGGGAGTGGGAGTAAATCGTTGCCTTCCCCACTTCTCGCCACCGCCACCATCACGGCACTCCTACTGGCATTTGCCATTTCATAGAGAGAAAGGTGGACTGGTTTTAGTACTCTGAAGAAAAAAAAAATCCTAAATCTGCAGCATTTAAGGTGCAGTATGATATTTCCTAATCTTTCCTATTTCTTAACAAAAGATTTTAAAGTACTTCTCTAGTCATTGAAGGTTTTTTTTTCTTTACATAAATATTGATATATTCTTTTTCTACTCAAAGTGCCAAAGGCTACAGTTTTTAATGACTGAACAAATTGTACCACATTGTTAAGGAAATATAATGATAGTCGCTAGAACTCAGACCTCTGCATGTATATTTGATAATACATCTTTTGTAAAAAAAATTACAAAAAAATATTTGTTTACATTCCACTGGTACCTTAATTTAAAATAAATGAGACTAACAGGTGGTATCTCTTCTTAGTGTTCTATTTATCTGATTTGCTAATGAGAGTACTTCTTCCTTTGTTAGGCTGTGCTTTACTGATAAAACCAAGTATTGAATAAAGAGAGTAATTATCTTTTTAAAGTAAATAAAATTATGAAAATATATATAATATATATAAAGTATTGTGTTTAATAAAATGTTATGCAATGTTTTCCAAACTGATAAAGTTTGTAAAGTGCTATAATGTATTTTGTTAAGTACAGATTAAAGCTATTGTGTGAGTATATTGTGCTAACATCATAGAAATAAAGATTAGATTTCTTCATCAAAATTGGAACATTTTGATTTTTTACTTCAGAGACAGTATGAATGGATAATAACTTGGCTTTAGGAAAACATCTAAAGAAATAAGAATGAATCAGAACTGATTATATTCATAATTGTTTAGAAGAAACAGTGTTGACTAACCAAAGTTGATCAAACTATGCCATAATTTCCCCTCATCATTTAGAATTTTTATTTTATGCTTATTAAAGGAGCTCTTTTAGATTTACTTAGGCGTAGATCTTTTACATATCAATATTATAAAGTGTAAAAACAAAAATATGTCAGGGCCAATCGCTCTGAATCCATTTTTGACTAAAAGTACTTGATGTGCCTCTTTTCCCCAATATTACTGCCCCCTGCTTGGCCCTATACGGAGACGTGGTTTTGCCATCTGTAAAACACGACTTCCATACTTTCTCCATTTGCCATAATTCCCCAGCAGGAATGGGGTGGGAAGGAGGGATTAAAAGATAAGCAGCTTTAAGAAGAAGACATAGAAGTTTCATATGTCATGTGTGATCTTCCCAAATGGTACAAACTAGATCTCCTTGGCTGGAAGAGAGGCCAGGAATGTAGTATCTAGCTGAGAGGCTCCAGCCCAACTAAAAATTTGTGTCTTCTCTAACTAGATGAAAAAGGATGAGAATGGCTCCTGGGGGTTAACGATCAGTTTCTGTCATACCAGCTTCAAGACTCCTCACAATAGGATCTACAGAACCGTATATATCACTGCTTCTCCATACAAACCTATCTGTTGCATCAGGCCTGGCTTCTTCATTTGTGTGTGTGTTGGGGGGTGGGGGAGGGCGCCGGAGTGTGAGTGTGTGTGTGGTTTAGTTTTAACTCTCTGGAAAGTCTTTGCACCCCTTTTTAAAGCCTCCTTTGTCCTTTCAAGCTAATATATTCCTTTATTTTCCTGTCAATATTCCTTTATTTTCAGTTTTTCCTTTATTCTAATTTTAGGGCTGGAAGGGACTTGAGATATCACTCACCCTTCTAGGTATAATCACTGTGGTTACTATGTTTCACACATGAGAAATGTAGAATGCACGAGAAGGGCTTTACTCAAAATCACACAAACTGTAGATGGAAGAAGGACACTGAGGTCAGGAAAGAATACCTCCTGCTCCATTTTTTATTTCCTAATGTTTAGTGCATCACCTACCACATAGGTTGGACACTCAATAACATTTGAAATAATGAATGAATGAATTATTTATACTTATAAATGCTTGTTCTGTGTGATCAATGTATTCATTAATCATACAGTTTGTATTATTAATCAATTTGATTGATGAGGCATTGAATATTTACTACACATTAAATTGTAAGCTTTTATAAGCAGCTCCCAGCACAACAGACACTTGATAAATATAAGATTCATTGAATGAGTACAGTATGTTCCATTTACTGTAAGTGAAAAATTATGAAAATGAGTAGATAACAGAATTCATCACGTGAAGGAAAGTATGAGAGGATTTGAAAGAGAAAGAAATGGTGGTCCACTTGATTGTGCCCTGAAATCTTACCATTCTCAGAAATCACCTCCAAGGCTCCGAAGCCAAATAGGTGTTATTTATATTTTTCTCCTTTTTCTTATTTGAAGCATCTTTTTCAAATGTTGACATTGTGTAAGCCAGATTTCTTGGAACAAACTGTTTCCTCACAATAGATACGATTTTGTAACAGTTGTTTGTTCAAATGTCTCCCACCTCCACAGAAATGTCGGTGCAGTAAAGTGCCAATAAAGAATACTTACTTCCTCTATCATTTAAGAGAAAGAAAGAAAGAAAGAAGAAAGAAAGAAAGAAAGAAAGAAAGAAAGAAAGAAAGAAAGCCCTCTTTGTAGTCAGCATTCTAACTTATTTTTCAAATTCAAAATCAGAGATTAGAGTCCAGGACTTTAGTAATTTCTTTTTTTCGAGCATATCCACTGGTCTCTTATTTCTACCTAATACGCCACTTAGGGTATCACAATTATTTCCAGAATTATGGAGTAATGAGTCTTTGGGTCAGGCTGCAATGTGTTCAGATTCCAGTTCCAACTACTGTGTGCCCTGATTTTCTTGCCTGAATAATAAGGGTGACAGTTTAAGGTTGCTATGGAGCTGAATAAATATATGCAGGCAAATCATCCGCAACACTGTGTGGCAGTATATATGTATTGGTTCCTATTTTGGGGCAATGTTGTGTGACTTCTTTATCTCTAGTCTTCACCCTTCTCTAGAAATCTAGAACCTAATATACAACTGCCTGCTTGATTGATATCTATACTTAAATATGTATAATTATCTCAAATTTAACATTTTCAAAATAACATTTCCTGATTTCTATTCCCAAATGTATTCTTCCATCTTAGTAAACCAGCAACCCCACTACTGCAAAAGCAGAACATCTAAACTATATACTTAATCCACTCCTTTCCCTTACCACTCACTTCTGAACTAAGTCCTATTGGTGTTCCTCCAAAATGTATCCTGTGACCTCTTTCCCCCATCCTTATTGTCTTTAACCTTGGTTAGACCACCATAGACTCTTCATACTTCTCTCTGGGGTTGAGGCCTCCATTTTTGCTATAGTCCATTCTTCACATGGCAGTTAGAATAAACCTCTTAAAAACACAAGTCAGATCAGATGCCTTCCTAAATTCCCCAAATGGTTTACAGAAATTCAAGTTCTAGACACATGAGAACTTTAGACATGGGTTTCCAGTCCCTTCATTGACAAAAAGAAGTTTCTTGATGAAGGAACCCCAATCTTCAGTGATGGTACCTGTTAGATAGAGAATGTAGAGAAAAATCAATCTGACTAGAGGACCAACTGAGAAAAGTCTGCTCCTGTCATCTCTACTTCGATGACATTATCCATGACCTCTAAGGATCTCTAGTGACCTTAATTAATCCCAATGAAGTCACTTCTAGTATTAATGATGCCCCAAAATAGTTCTTTTATTTATATAGTTGGCAAATGTATATTAATTACATGCAACATGTCTGCCTTCCAGAAACAGATTTTAGAAATGCAGAACACTTGAGTGCAATCCTGGCTGGATCACTCACCAATTCTGTGACCTTGAGCAATATCCCTGCCCTTCCTGAAAAGCAAGCCAGGTTGCTACCTCAGATCCTAACCCACCAGTTGCTGCTCAGCATGTTGTACGGATATGTGCTTCTAGTCTTACAGTGGCCCACCACTGACTTCTCTGCTTGTCACCATCAAGAACTATTCGGCATGGTAGCTTAACAGGATGCTCCTCCTTTCACATGGATTTAATGAGGAGAAGATGAAGAAAAGGCAAAGCTCTTATTACTGTTCCTTTCTTTTGGTCTCCATACGACCATATATATGCATCTTTATAGATGTATTCAAGTAACGAGAGGAAATGATAAACATAGGAGGTGAAAACATTAAAACTTTGTGCTAAAAATTAATTTCCTGCAATTAAACAAAAAAGCTATCAAGCATGAAAAGACATGGAATAAACTTAAATGCATATTACTAAGTGAAAGAAGTCAGTCTGAAAGGCTTCACTGTATGATTCCAATTATATGACATTCTCAAAAAGGAAAAACTGTGGAGAGAGTAAAAAGATCAGTGGGCGACCACTTCATAATACACTTCCAGACTAGATTTTCAATACTTCTTTTTAACCATTGATCATTCATCTTCCAGATCAAGGGAGAAAAATACTGAGAAAAAAATATAGTAGAGATCTCTCTGCTAAGATCTTAAAGTGTATCCTTCCAATTAACTTTCCAATCCAAATGCAGTTATTGAAATAAGACATATTATTAAAGGGTGCTTTTATTCCCTTGCCTCTCTAATTAATCCTTCCTCCACTGTCTATTTTTTTTTTTGTTTTGCCTATATTACTCAGTGTATATTAACAAATGTTTTGAATCTTCCAGTCTTAAATTTAAATTTTTACCTGTCTCCAAAGCATACTGTTACTGATGAAATTTTGTTTGAAAGTAGTCAAACTTTTCTCTTTTTTAAAATGTCTGTTTATTTGAGAGAAAGAGAGAGAGAGAGAGAGAGAGAGAGCATTAGAGGGGGAGGGGCAGAGAGTGAGGAAATGAGGGAGAGCCCAAGCAGGTTCAGTGCTGTCAGCTCAAAGCCAGATGTGGGGCTTTATCTCACAAACCCCGTGATCTTGAGATCATGACCTCAGCCCAAATCAAAAGTCAGACACTTAAGCGACTGAGCCACCCAGGTGCCCCAAAAGTAGTCAAGCTCCTCTTGATCAATTTTTTACATGTGCTTGAGTGAAAGGGTTTTAAATAATTTCATACACAATGGTGATAATTTCATAAGAAATGTAATGTGGTCTACATTTTAACAATTCCACCTTTTAGTAAATACCTCAGGTGATGATTATTCTCATTAACATTTGGAAACCATTTGGAAACCATTTCAATGGGCCATACTCACCAGGGAACAGGCACTATGTTTGACTCACTATTGTATTGCTAGTGCTCACTACAGTGCCTTGGCATTGAAAAAACTCAAAATTATCTAAATGGTTTTATTAAACCTCCCAACTTACTAGATATTACTGTTTCAATTTGGAAAATGACAGGCAAAACTCAAAGAGGCTAAAAGACTTTGTCAAGTTCGCTAACTAGCTCCTGACAGATCTGATTTTAATATCCAGGGTTCTGGGACTGCAGCTATGTCTTTGATGGTGAGCCACAAAAAAATTGGAATTTTTCGCCTTCTTGGTGAATATCAGGTTCAAAAATATCCACTCATTCAGGCTGGAGGAGGCATCCAGACTTGGAGGGAAGTGGGACAATCCATTAAATTCACCAAAATTCTATTATGGGAATTTAGCCTGGAGAATTCCTTATCAGCAGCAAAATAAAAAAAAAAAAAACACACACACAAAAACAAAAATCAATTTTTTTCCAATAACACATTTGATTAGAAGACTTGTTCTAATACGAGTTCACCTTATCTTTTAAGATAAAGGTAAATCAAATTACTAATTCTGTTCTCTTAATTATTTTTTAAGAAACACTATAGTTTAGGGGCGCCTGGGTGGCTCAGTTGGTTAAGCATCCAACTTCGGCTCAGGTCATGATCTCACAGTTCATGGGTTCGAGCCCCACGTCAGGCTCTGTGCTGACAGCTGGCTCAGAGCCTGGAGTCTGTTTCAGATTTTGTATCTCCCTCTCTCTCTCTGACCCTCTCTTGTTCATGGTGTCTCTCTCTCTCTCTCTCTCTCTCAGAAATAAATAAAACGTATTAAAAAATTAAAAAAAAAGAAACACTATAGTTTATTTAAAAATCTTTACATGTATCTTAGAGAAAAAAATAAGGGCCTCTCCCAAAATCCATGACCAGCTAGGTCATGACTTCTCTCTCTAAACTGAGCTTTTAATGTATTCTAACATCTTTATTAATCAATAGATACCAGGAGTGAGGCAGGAGCCTACACACTCATTTTGTCCCCAAAGTAAAAGGTTCTCAGTAAGCAACCATTCTCTTCAGCTGTGTTCACCCTGCTCTGTCCACTTCACACATGCCTCGCAAGACCTTGACGCATCATCATTAAGCTGCCTCATTACCAAGTCAGAGAAATTCTTTCAGCTCCTGTGTTCTAGGTTGTTAGACATATACAAATAGGTGACATGTGGGCCTACGTATACCGCCTGTAAGAGAAAACATACACCCGTATGTTGGCAAAGCTTCTAAATAGTGGCTGTATGAATATTTCATGTTTCCTCCTGGCCATTGCCTCTGTAACCTGTTTTTAAGTGATACAAAGAGGGAGGAGAAGAGTACAGGAGAGGTCCGTTTCCATAGGAACAAGTGTCACAACAGAAAAGCCTGTTAGAGCTAGAGCTCTGCCTCCAGGTCAACTGAACTCACACCACCAGGGTGTTATGAGCAGCACATTTCCCTGACTTAATTGCATTCTCAAGAGTCATCTCTAAAACCCTCCCATAAGCAATAACTTTCCTTTTCATGAGGCATTTTCCTTTATTTTCTACACTTTGAACTTCTGGATGTCTTTAGCCGTGAAGTGAAATAGACTCACCAAAGTCTGAATCCTGTCCTACGACCATATTGACAAGTTTTTTAGGGACTAAACCCAGAACACACCTTACCAGTAAAACAACCACCACCAAAAATACTCCCCCATATCACAATATACAACACTGCATTATTATGTTTAACATGAAATATGTAAAGTGTTATAAACACGGACTTTCTGGCCTCTGGAAAAAAATAATTTAAATCAGAAAATTAGCTATATTTTTTGTTTGGATTGGTACTATTTGAATATAAGAGGAAAAAAAACCCAGTTAAGCATGAATATTGTGGGAGAAAATTAAGGCAAAACAAAATAATTCCTTTTTTTTAAATACTAACTGTAGTTAATCTAACTGTTAAAACACGCTGGCTACTTGGCAGAGGCATGAAGAATCAAAAAAGTAATAAGTAACTTATAAAACTTTTCTAAACTTACAAGATGAATTAATACAAAACACTTCAACTTGGAAGAAAAATTGGTAATTTACAAATAACTTCTCATGATCAATATAAGAAATCAGTATTATTCTGCATTATATTTTAAGGAATTGGAGGAAAAAGTCCATTTTAGAAAGTCCATAATTATCATGCAAACTCTAAGACTACTGTTTATAGCTTTTGAAAAGGGGCTTGAGTATTAAAATAGTAACAACAGATAAGTTCTAGAAATCTATTATCTTTGAATTCATATTTCCTCTCTCTCCACATGCACTTTGTCAAAGAACTCTGTGTCCTGTCACTTCTCATCCGTTACCCACAACCTCACTCTAGCACTTCTTTGGTTCCCGCAGCTCTAGGTCCCCACCCTGCAAGCTTCCAGAGCTCCAATGCAGAGCCACTCTTCCTTTTTGTATTCACCTGTCTGCATTCCCATTCCTAGTGGGCAGGTTTCTCATAGGTTTGCCAGAAAGGTCTGATTAAATTATTTTGCGATACGATGTGACTGATGGAAATGTCAGTGTGTTGTATTTCCCAGGGTGATCTGCATTCAGAAGGGAAATTGATAATCCCCAAAAGCTAATGTGTTGATTCAAATCTTTTGGAAGTGAGGAGAAACATTTCTTTAAGTAAATAAATGAATACTCAAAGGAAGAATGAATCTGTAATGTTAGAATGTCAGCAGCAACACAGCTGTAGACCCCAACAGTCTCTTTTTAAAAATTTGTTTGTTTATTTATTTTGAGACAGACAGAGACAGCGTGAGTGGTGCAGAGGAAGAGAGAGAGAGAATCCCAAGCAGGCTCTGCACTGTCAGTGCAGAGCTTGAAAACCGTGAAATCATGACCTGAGCCAAAACCAAGAGAAGGCCAGCTGAGCCACCCAGGAACCCCTTAATTTGCATAGTTTTGACAACTACCGCCTTCACATACAACTATTAGCTCTGCAACAAAATTTTGGAAACTTAGAAGCTACCTGATTTATTCTTCACCACCGTGTCTCACAATTCTGAATTTGCACCACCAGGTACCTTTAAAATAGAAAAGGATGAGGTTAAAAACAAGAGGCTGTTTGAGTCACAAAAGCCTCCAGATTTTCTTCCTCATTTTCTGTTCCCTACCACTGCAGAAAACGAAGATATGTCCTTGGAATGGTAAGACAGAGATTTATTTGAGATGGTAAGAATTCTGTCCCTTGGAAACATATACCAGAAGGTGGGGAAAAAATTTATACTAAAACTTTAAGGTTCAGTGGAAGTCTATCAGTCACATACTGAATTTTGAAAACCCAACCTTTTTGCCCATTGGGATCTCAGAATGACGACAGGTAAGCTAATAATCTCCAGGTCAATGGTAGAAAAGTTCATTTCAGGGAATTTGACTGGCTCAAAGAGAAAAGAACTAAAGATACTGCTATCAGCCTAACTGGATTAACCAGCCCAGAGATCAGTGAATCAGGAACATATAATAGTCCTAAATGTAAATGCTCCTATTAACAGAGCTTCAAAATATGTAAAGCCAAAATTAACAGGACTAAAAGGAGAAACTAAATCCACAATTAGAGGTGGTGATTTTAACATCCTTTTCTTTGTAATTGACAGAACAGGCAGAAAAAAAGTATTAAAAACATGGACCATTTGATTAATATTATCAAAACATGACCTGATATTTATGCTTGACACACAACTGAAGCATATATATTTTTCTTGAGTGCACCATGAAACACTCACTAAGCAGATGATATAGTGTGCCATAAAACAAGTCTCAAAAAGTTGAAAAAATTAGAAATCATATGCTTTCATACCTTAACTGCATTTAATTAAAAAATCAATAAGATCTCTAGAAAATCTCCAAACAGCTGAAATTTAATCAACTTATTTCTAAATAATTGATGGAGAAAGGAAAAATACACAAGGGAAATTAGAAAATACTACTTATTAAATGATAACTAAAACATAAGATACCGAAACTATCAGGATGTAGCCAAAGGAGTGCTGATGCAGTACTTAGAAGGAAATTTATAGTGTTCATATATATATATATATATATATGGCAAAGCCAATAATCTAAAACAAGGGACTGGGCTAGGCACCAGAAATTCAAAATAAAACAGAGTCCGTGTCCTGATGGTAAATACGGCCTAGTGCAATGGTTGCCCTATATCAGCATGAATAATCACCACCAGGAGTAGTTACTAAAATGAGGAATCATTAGAATGGAGACCCAATTACAGTTTTCCCTTGTGAAGCAATCACTGTTTCAGTGTGTCCTTCACAGTGAGGAGTTCCATGTTGCTAACAAAAATACGAAGAAATCAATTTCATTACATATTAGGAAAATGTTAATTAGAAGCAATGAGAATTCACCACACACAACCACCAGAGCTGCTAAATGAAAAGGACAGAAAATTCCAAGTGGAACAACCAGAACTCTCACATGCTGTTAGTGAGAAGTTAAATTGGTAAAACTACTTTGGAGAACCGTTTGGCAGTAATGGCTAAAGCTGAATGTGTATAAGGTCCATGACTCATCCAAGTTCCTTCCTTAGTATATACCCAACAAAAATGCTTACATATGCTGACTAAATACCATGTACTATCATATTCAGAGCAGCACTCTTTGTAAATTAAAACTAATAAACCCTACCTAAATGTCCGTCAAGAGTAGAACAGGTTTTAAAAATGGTGACATGGCCACATAATTAGATACTACACAACAATAAATAGAAAAAAACTACAAATATTGCAAAATTTGGATGAATATAATAAAGGTAACATTGAATAAAAGGAGTAGCATCAATAAAATAATATATACAGAACAATTCTATTCATATAAATTTCAAAAACAGAACTATTGCATGGTGGGTGAAGTCAGGATCCTGTTTAGCTGCAGGGGATGGGAAGTGGGGATGACTGGTAAGAGACATGAAGCTAATTTGTGGAATGCTGGCAATGTTCTATTCCTCTATTTGTGTGTGCTATTGACATTTGAAAGTTCACATGATAAAAGCCCACTGGGTTGTAGACATAGAATTTGTTCACAGAAAGTTCCTGTTTTGTTTTAATTAAAAGTTCAAATAAAAACAGAAGAAATATTTCCCATTGTTTTTAGTTTGATTCATGAAAGTCATCACAAAAGTATCTTTACTATCAGGACTTCTTATGCTTACAATTGCCAACTCCAGTTCTTTCTCTCCTTACATTTAGTTAAAATGGCTTAGGCTATTCTGTTCATTCTCACCCTTATGATGTACTCTTTGGGTGTTCAAATAAATGGGAGATTGTTAACATTTTCAAAGTCGAATAATAAGTTTAATGTTTCATTTAAGAGAATCATTTTTGAGGTTAATAATTGACCATGTAATCCCCATGTCTCCCTATGTAATCCTTTTTGAATCAGGCTAGTGAGGCTTACAGCTCCCTGAGAGTCGTGGTAGCTACTTGAGTTTTGTCCCTTTGGAAATGGAAAGCACTGCTTTCTGAAGCCGAACAGACCTATATTGAATCATAATGCTCCTACTCTGGACCACTGGAGATATCTGGTGTAATTTAAAATCTACTTCTTGCACTCTAATCATTTTCTTTCTCCTTTAATAGACATATGGGGAAACAATCATACAGTTGTTGGGTTTGCAACTAAACTTTGAGAAGCCTTTAAATAAATATTCATAGAAATATGAATTATCTTGCATTCCTTAGTAAGTTATAACCGGTTTTTGTTGTTTAGGGAAAATATCCATTTACTCACATTGGTCAAATTGTAAGTCGCCTTGGAATTTAGTGCATAACTGATATGAATTTAGTGAATAAGGGATCTTAACTTTCTGACATTCATTTTATACAACTTCATTTTAAAGCACTGGATATCCACAGATGAGAAAAGTCCATTCACTAAAACATTTATCAATGGAATATTTGCTTTCTTTTGTTTTACCTTTGATAAATTAAAACATACTTTTTAAAAAGGTAAAAAGAAAACTAACTTCCATTCCCACCAGCATCAGCTATAATTCTTACTGTAATCTTATCAGTGAACCACAATCATGAGTTCAGGAATGACTGCATTAGTGCACCAAATGTGTCAGCTGAAAATAACTATGCAATTAATTGCCTAGGGATTCTATAACTTTGATGGTCATATAATACGATTCCTGGCCTTTTCCAAAGGTGTACAAAGTTTGTGCTGTGATAGTTGTAGAAGATGTGGGTCTACGTCAAGATATCTGCCAAATCAAAACGATTTGGACACTGCATTTGAACTAGATTTAATATTGGAAATTTAGAGAATACTAGTTGTTTGCCTTAAGATACAGGCTTCTCACAGTACATGAGTTTTAGATTTATCCAGTTTTCTTAAAATAACTGACTTCTTGAGAGCATCCTTT
Source organism: Crocuta crocuta (assembly GCF_008692635.1). Lineage (NCBI taxonomy): Eukaryota > Metazoa > Chordata > Mammalia > Carnivora > Hyaenidae > Crocuta > Crocuta crocuta. The sequence continues at coordinate 3,980,665 of NW_027533089.1, read as the reverse complement.
AAAATGAGAGCATGCCTAGCTTCATTACAGTTGCACAAATTTATACTCGTGGATAAAGTATAATTGTAGATTGTTTTTCCTCCCATTACCATCTTTTGAAAAATATTCTGTTCTTCATTTTTCCCTAATAATTATGAGATATTTTGTGTTTTATTGCTTTCTATTCATAATACTCACATCTTTACTTACACTTTCATAGTTTCTGAATTGATTGCTGTTTCAGTTTCTATGGTAACTGCCAGTTGCCTACCTATAAATAGATATAATAGCAGGCTTTTGAAAGTTCAATTTTTGAATACCCTTCTGCAATAAGGAGAATTGCTAGAATAATAACATATAAATCAAGATTTAGGAAAACAGATATCTTATACTTGTCAGGGTGTAAAAATAGATGACTAAAATTGAAAGTTCAGTTAGATACATGCTGGCAAGCACATGGCGAAAAAAGAGAGAATACTTGAATATTTAAAAGGAAAAATGTACAGTTGGGATATACTTTTCATTTTAGGCCCCAGTGAAGATTCATGATACCTTTTAAATAGCATTTATTAACCACATACAAACTCCCCAAACTGTTTTCCTTTCATTGGAAGCTTATACTACTCTTCAACATGAATTTGTAGAAATTCTTACTTATACCTATATATATTATTGCTTGGTTTTATATATTTATATTATATATAAATTCATATATTAAATTTATATTATATATAAATATATATTATATATATTTAAGATATACATCTCTCTCTATATATATATCTATCTATAGANGATCTTCCAATCTATTTTTTTATCTTTTAATGTTCTTCATATTATGGTTTCATTTGTCATACAGGTATTTTAATTTATGTAATCAAATGATTCAGTTTAAAAAACAATTTTAATAAAGGGAGCACCTGGCTAGCTCACTCAAGACAGCAGGCAACTCTTGATCTCAGGGTCATGAGTTTGAACCCCACATGAGGCCTAGACCTTACTTTATCCCACTCCCCAAAATTTAAAATATTGTCTTCTATGGATTCTGAGTCTGTGTCTCACTTAGGAAACCTGTCCTATTACAAGATTATAAAAACATTCCCTTGTATTTCTTTTTTGTTCTTAAATAGTCTTAAAAGTATATCATGCTATTAATCTATATGGAATTTATTTTTGAGTTTATTGTGAGGCGAGTTTCTATTTTTTATTAAATGTCAACTGGATTATCAGTAATGATCATTTCCTTGATAATTTTAAGTGCCCTATCATATATTAAATTTCAAATATACATGGATCTATTTTATACGTGGACCCTGTATTATGGTCCCCTCATTTAGTTTTTTATTCCTACACTGATATCTGCTATCTAGCATGTATTAACATATAGTAGTATATTTCAGATGTGTGCTAGTATTCTGCTTATTTTACTCCACTGTTTGAACTTTAGAATCAGCTTGAAGTTCCATAAAATCCCCATTATTGTTTCCACTTAGTTTATTATGTAATTCAGGAACAATGTACATCTGTATAACATTTAGTTTTCCCATTTAGAAACATATGAAATGTCTACATGTTCCTCGGTTTTATGTTCAACAGTAAAGCCACATTTTACTACCTACTCAGAAAAATCTAGGATTTTATAGCTTTTGTGCTATTATATGTGGAATATTTTTCCATTATTTTTCTGTTTGCTCACTGTAATTAATGCTGCTAATGCTTGCATATTTATCTAGCATTTCACCCCTTACCTGCACTATTATATTAATTCTATTGGCTTTTCTGGCTCTTTTATATGTATTTAAAGACACGCTAATATATGCTTTCATTTTCTACTCACATATCTTATAAAGCTTACAAATATAGTTTTGTGCACTTGAGGGAATAATCTAAATGCGTACCAAATTTTTGGGAAAGATAATAAATGTATATTTATTTGTACAATCTGTACAATCTGTTCCAGTTAATGCGTTAATATCTACAGGCAGAGTGCAGACTCTGTCTACAAAATAAAGAACATATTAATATTTTTAAATAAAAATTATCAACTTCAACTTTTCTTAGATTTAAGCTGTATTATAAATTTTCACATGATAGAATCTTTACTGGATTATGAGCTTCTTAAATTCTGTAAATCCACCTTATTCTAGTATCTCAGGGTCACCAGACCCACCCAGTGAACTCATTTGGTGTTCCAGATCAATCAATCAATCTTTACCACCCTACTTACTTTTAGTCAGCAAAGAAAAGCCCAGAGCTTGATTGAAACCTATGAAATTTTCTCTGCTTTGAAAATATTGTCCTTTTATATCACATTTGGTCTCATTCCTAAATGCTTTTTACATATAACATGATTGTGCATTCAACAGAAGGGTCTTTTTTCAGTTTAATCAGAATTTGTAGGTATCTTGCACATCAAGGCACAAAAGGATTTAAAAAATTATGCTAAAAAATGCCAGTTTTTCCAGAAAAGAACATTTGAAATGAAATAACTAATATCATCTGTATACTTGACAAGTTTTCCTTTTCTTCTGGAATTTGATTGTAACTATCATTAGTACCATACTTTCTGGGTAGTTTTCATAACACAAATCAGTAAGTTGTACTCTCTGTGTCCTTTTAATATAGCAAATGTAAGTTAGATATTTCTGACAGTGTGTTAGCATAGACAAATATAAATTACTCCTAAAAGTTCAGATTCACATGAGTCACTTCTTTTGGGGTTTCTTCAGAGAATGATTGTAATTGCATGAAGAAGATTCAAGAAAGTAACTTCATTTTATTGTATTCAGTAGAATGTTCCATTAATGAATGCATTTTGCATTCATTGCAGGGAAGATTGTGTAATGAAATGTATGTCAGACATTTAATGTCTGTTAAACTTTTCATTTCCTTCGTATTTAAAAGCGTAAGCTGACCTTATCAGATGCCTAATAAGCGAAGTAATTGTACCTTGTACTAATCAAAATATCTTCCATCATAACAAAAATGAGATTTGGTTACATCATAAAGATATTTTTCTGACGTTCAGTAGTTTATACTTAAATATATATTTCTGGTGCTAAAGAAACCCAGGCATTTCTTCAAACAATAATATTTGGAATGCTTACAGCAAACAGTGTTTTTAAAATACATAGTTATTAGAAGTATGGCAAAGAAAACACAGCATCAATAATCAAATATTAGCAATGCTGTCCATTTCCTGATCTGTCCAGATAAGTGGTAGATCGCTACAGCAGAATATAATCCATACATCTCCACACAAATAGTATTTCATTTGAATAAATTATCACAAGAGCAATGACTAAAAGAATGGGTTGTGGTTGTTGCTGTAAAGCAGACCTCGATACCTGAGAGGAAATTAGTAGTTCTAGAAACTAGAAATCACAAGACATGTCCCTACTATAAATTCGATTATTTCCCTGGTGCTCTAGTTACGTAAATGTTATCTCTGATGCCATATTTGCAATGTTGTCAAGTTCTAGGTAGATCAAAAGGCTCCCATTTGCTTTCTCTCCAATTTGCTTTCTGACTGGCTATGCCCTGCTCCTTGGTTTTGCATATGTAGTAAGAATGGCCTTTTGGTAACTGTGAATTGCTAGTACTTTTTTTAAAGATTGACATACTCTTCTCTGTACATGGTCCAGCCCTTTATCTCTCTGAGCATTTTAGAGTATAGAAATATTACCTTCTCAATGAAAACAAGAGTATTCTCACTGGTCCAAAAGTATGTCATGTAGTATGTACTGTGGGAACTCTCTCTAAAGTGGGATTTTACCTAATATTAAACTATTTGCTTCCAATAAGGCTTAGAAGTCTTGGAAAGCTTAGCACATTTTTTCTTGAATAACTTTTATATGCCTTATCCTATTTGTGTCTGTCCTAAGGCCAAATTTCCGTTCCACGATTTGTATTCCACTTGTAGTCTTCATTCTCTTCATCCTCCTCTGGTAGTGTTCCGCTACAGCATAGCTTTCCCATCTTGACCATCAGAATCCACCCTGTTATACAGATGCTTTTGACCTTTTAGATGTCCGAGTAGAAAGCACAGAAGAGAAGCTACAATGTCAGTCTCCACCCTTCACTCTGACACGTATAATTTCCCATCATGTTTCTCTGCTCTGCATTATTTATTTCCATGACAGTACTGCCTTCTCAATCACCCACTCTCTCTGTGGCTAGTGTCTGCTGACCACTACTTTCTCTCAAGATGTTCCCAGTTTCTCTAAAAGAGAGGTCTTCTGGTTCTGCTTGGGAACCCTGGACTCTGCCTCTGCCAATGTGTGGACCCAACTAGATTTGCTGATCATATATTCCAGTCCCAAGTTCCCTATAGAATAGAATATTGATTAAATAATCCGAACTTTGATGCATTCTAAGTTCTATTTGGAATCTCTCCCCATGGCTCATACATCTCTGCTTTTTAAGATTTACTCTCAGGCCTATGAATTACTTTCATTTCTGGTATGTTCTCCCACTCTCAATTGCCAAAGTATTCCTCCCCCCCATTTTCCCCCTATTTACTTAATATCATCGAGAATGTACTGAGCAGCTTATGCACCCGGAATGTACTTAATACAAAGACATGGCCCAAGAAGCTGACTTTTTAAAACTTGTCTTTCCTTCAAAGCACTCTGAAGCCCAATTTATACAAGTTTAAAGGATCAGAATAACAGAGAAGGAAATGGAGAGATGTGAACCAATAATTTTCATTGTTTTTTAAGTATAACTATCATATAATTGAGATTGGTAAATACTCATGTTCCTAGAAGAGTTTTTGAATAAACTGTAGATTGTATAAAAGAAGCAGAACTTAAATACAAGCTTTGTCTTAGATTTAATATCTGGAATTGTATCTGATTTTACTTAAATTTGAACCACTGCTTAATTTGAGTCTGCATATTGTATAAGTCTCTGAGAGCACTGAGATAAATTATATATAAAGGAAAATTAGAAACTGCTTATATCAGAAAGTTCCAGTAATAATAATAATTTGTAAAAACCACAAGAGAATCTAAAACAATACAAATTACAATACAAGGAAAATATGGAAATCTACCAGGTAAGAGGTATAAACAAACAAAATAAAGCAAATCTGTTCACAACACTCATCAGATTAGAAGTATGAGACAATCTTAAATTACAGCGCGGCATTACTGATTGTGGCTGCTTGCGAAATTTTCATCTGCACAATGAGAGAATTTAAAATAAAGGATAATTGCATATCCTTCCATAGCTGAAGCACGTTTTAAAAAAGAGCTTCACATTTCTTCTGATCACTTTATGAGGATTTTAACAGAAAGTTGTCTGTCCTGAGTTCTATAACCATCTTATATTGAAAAAGAAAAACTACCTAACAAAGGGCTTGAGGGAGAATGGAGACAAACTTCTCTGACTCCAGGATTGTAACCAGGGATTGCCAAATTGTAACATAATTACTGGGAAGCCTTTGGTAGGAGTCCACTAAGAAGCAAGGGAAATGCATCAGAGGATGCACTGAACTAAGGGAACTTCCGCATTGACTTTATAAACATTTAAGCATAATGAATGCCTAATATTTGCTTAACTAGTATATTATCCACTTTACTAGTTTACACTGTATTTTTATGCACAGATCTATTTCATTGATCCTCTCAGTAGGTTTGTGAGAAGGGAAATATTCACCACATTTTTGTCCATCTACTTTTTTTTTTTAATTTTTTAAAAATTCCTGTATAATTAACATACAGGGTTTATATTAGTATCAGGTGTTCAATGTAGTGATTCAAGAATTCTGCACATTACTCAGTGCTCATCACTAGTGGACTTCTAATGCACTTCACCTATTTCACTCATCCCCCCCCATCCACATCCCCTTTGGTAACCATCAGTTTGTTCTTAATAATTAAGAGGCTGGATTTTTGTCTCTTTTTCTTTCCTTGTTCATTTGTTCTGTTTCTTAAATTCCACATATGAGTGAAATCACATGGTATTTGTCTTTCTTTGACTGATTTATTTGACTTAACATTATAGCCTCTAAACCTTTCTGTATCATTGTAAATGGCAAGATTTCACTTTTTAAATGTCTGAGTAATGTACGTGTGTGTGTGTGTGTGTGTGTGTGTGTGTGTGTGTGTGTACCACCACATCTTCTTTATCCATTCATCAGTCAATGGACATTTGGGCTGCTTCCATAATTTGGCTATTATAAATAATGCTGAAACAAACATAGGGATGCATATATCTTTTTGAATTAGTATTACCATATTCTCTGTGTAAATACCCAGCAGGAGAATTACTGGATTATATGGTATTCTATTTTTAATTTTTTGAAGAACCTCCATACTCTTTTCCACAGTGGCTGCAGTTTGCATTCCCAACAGTGCACAAGAGTTCCTTTTTCTCCACATCCTCACCAACACTTGTTGTTTCTAGTGTTTTTTATTTTAGACATTCTGATAGATGTGTGGTTATTTCACTGTGGTTTTTATTTGCATTTCCCTAATGATGAGTGATGTTGATCATATTTATGTGTCTGTTGGCCATCTCTTTTTCTTATTTGGAGAAATGTCTGTTTCTGCCCATTTCTTAATTGAATTACTTTTGGGTGTGTTGTGTTGTATAAATTCTTTATATGTTTTGGATACTAGCCCCTTATCAGATATATCATTTGCAAATATCTTCTCCCAGACATTAGGTTGTCATTTTGTTTTGTTGATTATTTCTCTCACTGTGCAGAAACTTTTTATTTTGATGTAGTCCCAATAGTTTATTTTCCTTTGTTTCCCTTTCTTCAGGAGATACATCTAGAAAAATGTTGATATAGCCAATGTCAGACAAATTATTGCTTGTGCTTTCTTACAGGATTTTTATGGTCTCAGGTCCCACATTTAGATCTTTTATCCATTTTGAGTTTATTTTTGTGTGTGGTGTAAGAAAGTGGTCCAGTTTCATTCTTTTGCACATAGCTGTGTAGCTTTCCCAACACATTTTATTGAAGAGACTGTCTTTTCCCCATTGGATATTTTCTCCCACTTTGTCATAGATTAATTGACGATATAATTATGGATTTAATTCTGGGTTCCCTATTCTGTTCTATTGATCTATGTGTCTATTTTTGTACCAGTACCATAGTGTTTTGATTGCTACAGCTTTGTAGTGTATCTTGAAATCTGGGATTGTGATACTTCTAGTTTTGTTCTTCTTTTTCAAGATTGCTTTAGCTATTTGGGGTCATTTATGGTTACATACAAATTTCAGGATTGTTTGTTCTAGTTCTGTGAAAATGCTATGGTTATTTTGGTAAGGAGTGCATTGAATCTGTAGATTGCTTTTGGTAATTTGGACATTTTAACAATGTTTGTTCTCCCAATCCATGAGTCCGTTCTCCCATATTTTCTATTTGTTTGTGTCATCTTTAGTTTCCTTCCTCAATATTTTATAGTGTTCAGAGTATAGGTCTTTTACCTCCTCGGTTAAATTTATTCCTAGGTATTATATTTGGAGCATTTGTAAATGGGACTGTTCTCTTAATTTCTGTCACTAGTACTTCATTATTAGTGTATAGAAATACAATGTAATTCTGTATATTGATTTTGCATCCCACAACCTTACCGAATTCACTTATTATTTCTATTAGTTCTTTGGTGGAGTCTTTAGAGTTTTCTATATGTAGTATAATGTTATCTGCAAATAGTGAATGTTTTACCTCTTCCTTACTAATTTGGATAACTTTTATTTCTTTTTCTTGTCTGATTGTTGTGGCTAAGACTTCCAATATTATGTTGAAAACAGTAGTGAGAGTGGTCATTCTTATCTTTTTCCTGATCTTAGGACAAAAGTTCTCAGTTGTTTACCATTGAGTATGATGTTAGATTGAGTTGATGTTTTTCTTATATGGCCTTTGTTATGTTGAAGTATCTTCCTTCTAAACCTACTTTGTTGAGGGTTTTATCATTTTGTCAAATGGTTTTTCTTCATCTGTTGGAATGATACTATGGTTTTTATCCTTCTCTTGTTGATACGGTGCATCACAACGATTGATTTGTGAATACTGAACCACCCTTGCATCTCAGGAATAAATCCTATTTGCTCATGGTGAATGATTTTTTTAATGTATTGTTAGATCTGGAGGGCTAATATTTTGTTGAGGATTTTTGCATCTATATTCATCAGAGATATTGGGCTGTAGTTCTCTTTTCTGTCATGTCTTTACCTGGTTTTGGTATCAGAGTAATGCTGGCCTCATAGAACGAATTTGGAAGATTTCCTTTGACATTTATTGATTGATTGATTGATTGATTTCAAATAGTTAAAGAAGAATAGGCAAACTCTTCTTTATTTTTTGTTTTTGTTTTTATTTAGAGAGACAGAAAGAGAGAGAGTGCATAACAGGTAGAGTGGCGGAGTGACAGAAAGAGAGAAGCTAAAGCAGGCTCCACACTCAGGGGCCTGATGCAGGGCTCAATCCCACAACCTTGGGATCATAACCTGAGCCAAAATCAAGACTGAGACATTTGACTGACTGAGTCACCCAGGTACCCCAACTCTTTAAATGTTTGGTGAAATTTACTTGTCCAACATTCTGGTCCTGGAGTTTTGTTTGTTGGAAGTTTTTTAATTACTAATTCAATTTCATTGTTGGTAATCAGTCTGTTCAAATTTTCTATTTCTTCTGCTTAAGTTTTGGTAAGTTATATGGTTCTAATAATTTATCCATTTGTTCTAAGTTGTACAATTTGTTAGCATACAGTTTTTCATTATATTTTCTTATAATCCTTTCTATTTCTGTAGTGTCAGTCATTATTTCCCCTCTTTCATTTATGATTTTGTTTATTTGAGTCCTTTCTCCTTTTTAAAATAAGTCTGGTTAAAGGTTTATCAATTTTGTTGATTTTTGCAAAGAACCACTCCTGGTTTCATTGATCTGTTCTATTGTTTTGTTTTCTTAAGTTTCTATGTCATTTATTTCTGTTCTAATCTTTATTATTTCCTTCCTCCTACTAGCTTTGCGTTTTGTTTGTTATTCTTTTTCTGGCTTCCTTAGGTGTAAATTTAGATTGTTTATTTGAGATGTTTCTTGCTTCTTGAGGTTGACCTGTATAACTATAAATTTCTCTCTTAGAATAGCTTTTGCTACATCCCAAAGATTTTATACCACAGTGTTTTCATTTTCACTTGTCTCCATGTATTTTTTATTTCCTCTGATTTCTTGGTTCAGCCATTCATTGTTTAATAGCATGTTATTTAACCTCCATGTATTTGGTGTTCTTTCCAGAATTGTTCTTGTGGTTGAGTTCTAGTTTCATAGCATCATGGTCAGAAAAGATACATGCTATTACTTCAGTCTTTTTAATTTGTTAAGACCTGTTTTGTGGCTTAATGCAATCTATTCTGGATAATGTTCCATGTGCACTTGAAAACCATAGGCATCCTATTGTTTTAGGATGGTATATCTGTTAGATCCACCTGGTCAAATGTGTCCTTTGAAGCCATTATTTCCTTGTTGATTTTCTATTTGAATGATCTATCCATTGATGTAAGTGGGGTATTACATTTTCCTACTATTGTATTAATATTGATCACTTCCTTTATGTTTGTTACTAGCTGCTTAATGTATTTGATTGCTTCCATGTTGGATGCATAAATTTTACATGTTGGATTGTTCCCTTAATGATTATGTAGTGTCCTTCTTTGTCTCTTGTTTTAAAGCCTTTTTTGTCCAATACATATATTGCTAGCCCAGCTTTCTTTTCACTTCCATTTGTACTATAAATGATTTTCCATCCTTTCACTTTCAGTCTGCATATGTCTTTAGGTCTAAAATGAGTCTCTTGTAGGCAGCATACAGATGGCTCCTGCTTTTTCCTCCATTCCATCACCCTATGTCTTTTGATAGGAGCATTTAGTCCATTCATATTCAAAGTAGTTATTGATAGGTATGTACATATTTCCATTTTGCTACTTATTTTGTGGTTGTTTTTTGTATTTCTTCTCTGTTATTATCTCTTCTTCTCTTGCTCCCATTTCATGGTTTGCTGGCTTTCTTTAGTGATATACTTGGATTACCTTTCTTTATTTTTTGCATATTTATTACTACTGGTTTTTGATTTGTGGTTACCATTAGGTTTATATATAACATGCATATAGCAATTTATATTATTTTGATGGTTGCTTAAGTTTGAACCCATTATAAAAGCACTAAATTTTCCTGGAAGTAAATAGTTGTCACTTTTTAAAAAAGAGAAAACAGAGGCTCAGGCAGGCTGGTTGTTTTGGCCAAAGTCACTCTGGTATTAAGCGGTAGAGAGAAGCAGGTAAATCCAGGGACCTGAACTTCAAAGTCATGCTTTTTGCTACTTTGCTAGGGGCTAATAGGAAAACACATAAGAAATTGTCTTAGGTTTTTAGCCCTGTGGACACAAGATTTATTGCATTGTTTCTTAAGCCAAATAGCCATGAGATTAATTTTCTTAGTGTCACAATAATTGAATTAGTTGGGTCTATATTTTGAACTCCTCTTTTTTTCATAACTAAACTGTTATCTTGTTATTTTAAGCCGCAGTGACCCTCATTCCTCCCTACTGGAACGACTCAGCAGTGAGTGGAAATCCCACTATTCTTTAATCATCTTCTTTTTCTTTTTTTCTTTTTTTTTTTTTTACAAATAGTTTCTTGTCAAATTAGTTTCCACATAACACTCAGTGCTTATCCCCACAAGTGTCCTCCTTCATGCCCCNCTTGGGTAAATTCCTAGCAGTGCTATTGCTGGGTCATAGGGGAGGTTTTCAGGAAACTAACAATAGAACTCCCCTATGACCCAGCAATCATCTTCTTTTTCTTGACAGCCAGTAAAAAGATCAGAGCATTAAGTCTATTAACTAATACTATTAACTGTACTATTAACTAACTGCCTGTTGAAGACAGGAGATTTTGCCTTTACAAGCATTCATTTTCTGATTATTGAAATGAGGGAACTAAACTAAAAGATTTTCAAGGACTTTTGCATTATTATTTTATAATAATATCATTTTAGGGCATAAGCTCCATACACACAAGGACTTTGTTGAGTTTGTTCATTGCCATATCCTCTGTGGTTATAACAGCATTTGCTAAAAGATGCTAAATAAGTGGATAAATGAATAGTATCTCACTTCAGGTTTAGAGAGGACACCTTCAGTAAACAGATGGTTTACCACTCAGGGAAGGCCTCAGCACAGAGCAGCACTGTCTAATAAAGAGCCCACCATTTTGAAAGCTCAGAAAATTAACTTAAAGGTGACAAGGATTAGTGGAATTGATGAAAAACAAATTTTACAAGTGACTGATTGATAAATTGCAATTATTAACTCATAACTTACCACAAAGGATGTCTACTCAGTGTGCACTGGGATTTATGTTCTTTCTGATGAATGGGTTCTAGAAATGAGTCTAAATCAACTCAGTTACCACAAGATTGCAGTGGTATCCCTGTTTAGCTCAAATTTAGAGTGTCAATTTATGGGAAACTTTCTAAACTCAGTTTTTTTATATTTAAAAAGCTACCCCCAGTGCTGCTCAGTTATCCACTTAATGCATAATCATCCAGACACCATTTCTTACTGAAGTCAAACCCTTTTACCCCATACTCTGAAATGCCCATAGAGAAGTATTTCTTTTCTTTGAAAATGTGGATTTCTCCAATGGGTAAGTGAATACCAAAAATACTTGAACTAAAATATTTGAGTGAATGTATTCCTACGCAAAAGTCTTTACGCTATACTTTGAATTCTGTATCCTATAGATACTTAGAAAATTTATAAACAATAACATTTCATAATCATTTGTTCATTTGAAATGAGGGAATGTGGTTACATTAATCGCAATCAACAAGTATGAGCGATCTCCAAATGGACCATATTATTAAGTGGCTACAGGGATCAAGTACAGTGATGGTAATATTACTTATAAATTGGTCACTGGGGTATGAGTTCATAATAATAAGTGTACAGAGTTGTAAGATATTTATGCAATTTTTTATATTTCTCTTTGTAGCAGTGTTAGGAAGTTATTTAGGCTGTAACTGAACTTTTAGTATGAGTCTGAGCTACCAGATAAAGAAGATCAAAAGGTTTCTCAGGCCAATAATTAGCCTGAAGATGAAAGAGATTATTTATCCATTATTTTCTCCTGTACTGGACTCTGTCTAATTCCAATTATTGGATAATATGCCTGATTTCCTAATAAGTTTAATGTGACAAGTCTGAAAATATTTTCTTAGCTTTAATTTCTTTGAAAGGCTTTGATGAGTCATTAATTTTGCCACATCTATATAAACACTCAGATAAGAAAAAGTATTTGTAACTAGGATTAAGAAGGTATATCCTTGTCACATTCTACCTTTAATCAATATTTGAAATATAATTTAATGATGAGTTTTTTAAAGTTTCAATAATATCTAATAGCAATGCTGAGCACGATGGGGTTAAGATTATTTAAATCGCAGTAGTTTAAGCCCCAATGTTAACTGCAGCATTATCTACAATAACCAAATTATGGAAAAAGCCCAAATATCAATCAACTGGTGAATGGATAAAGAAGATGTGGTATCTAGATATAGATAGATATTGACATAGATAATATAGATATAGATATACAGATAGATGTAATGGACATTACTTAGCCATTTAAAGAATGAAATATTGCCATTTGCAATGACATGGTTGGAGCTAGAGTATATTATGCTAAGCTAAATAAGTAGTCAGACAAAGAAAAATACCATATGATTTCACTCATATGTGGAATTTAAGAAATGAAACAATGATCATAGGGGAGGAAAAGAGAGAGGAAAACCAAGGAACAGTTATAAGTATTGAGAACAAACTAATGGTTACCAGAGGGGAGATGGGTGGGGGAATGGGTTAAGTAGGCAATGGGGACTAATGAGTGCATTTATTATAATGAGCACTGGGTGTTGTATGTAGGTGTGGAATCACTAAATTGTACACCTAAACCTAATATTTCACTGTGTGTTAACTAACTGGAATTTAAATTAAAACTTTAAAAAATAAAATAAATGATAGTAACATCAACATATGTAAATAAAATATTTTCACTCTAACCCTAAACACTAAATCAACTTAAGGTTTGATCAATATTTTGAAACAATTTGATTTTCAAAAAGTAATTTTTATTACTAGGAAATAAACTCCTATTAAAAGTCTTTCCATTTAAAAAATATATATATAGCAATAGCTAGATGACATCTTACAAAATATGAGCAAGACCGAAGCAGGACCAAGAAAATGCAGTTATTAATGCCATACACATTCACATTTGGATTTCCAAGTGTTTACAAAGTACTCTTTCTAGTTAGGCCTTGAACATGATTGAGAATCAATAACCCGGGGCTGTCTAGGTGGCTCAGTTGGTTAAGCCTCTGACTTCAGCTCAGGTCATGATCTCCCCATTCTTGGGTTTGAACCCCACGTGAGGGCTCTGTGCTGACAGCTCAGAGCCTGAAGCCTGCTTCAGATTCTGTCTCCTTCTCTCTGCCCCTCCCCTGCTCATCCCGTCTCTCAAAAAGATACATAAACATTAAAAAAAAATTTAAAAAAGAATCAATAACCTAGACTTTAGCAAAAGATGTTAGCAGCAAAAAGAGTAAGATCCACTTTTTTTTCCCGAAGCCCCTGCCTACACAGACCTTTGCTTTTCTCAATCTACTCATAATCAAACTCCTACTCATAATCAAACTCCATAATGCCTGATGAATTATGATGACCAATGATGTATTCACTTGTAGTCATTGTTTCCTAGGGTAAGAATATCAAGCATACCAAGTTTATTTCTTTATCACAATAATTCCGAAAAGATATGGAACATAAAGGCAAAACAGTTCTACGATGACTAATACGAAGAAAAGTTAATAAGAACGCAAGAGGGGAAATGTTATTATGCATTAATTAGTTCACTTAGGCAGTAAGTTATTCTAATGTGCTTTTTAGAAACACTTTAAAGTATGTTGCTCTTTATCCTGACCTAAATCCAAATGGCTTTATAAAGGGATTACAGTTAATAAAAAATAAAAATAAAATTACTTTCTCCCAGCAGTGAGAAATGACTTCAATGCCTAACAGGGTAGCTATCTCTAGGGTTATTTTGTTTCCGCTCCTGCTCTCCTTGGGTTTATTTTCTTTTCTGCCATTATCAGGACATCTTTTCATAATAGTCTTATTAATATAACATACCTTTTTAGTAAAAGTTTAAAATTATTTTAATTTTGATTAACTCATGTTTTGTATTCTGCTGTTTTGTAGATATTTACCTAAATTTTAAAGCCATCAATAAACTGGGGCCCCTGGGTGGCTCATTTGATTGAGCGGCCTACTCTTAATTTCAGCTCAGGTCATACTTTCATAGTTCGTGGGATGGAGTTCTACATCATGTGAGTGAGTTTTGTCTCCCCCTCTCTCAAAATAAATAAATATTAAAAAAAATCATCAATAAAACATTGGAAAACAATGCTTGTGGAATACATTTTTCTCAGTTACTTAACATGTCTAAATCATGTTTTCTTTAAAGGTATATGACAACAATCAAAAGGAAGAATGGGGGTTTATTTAAACCCTTAACCAAAAAGGGCTACTGGGGTTCTAGATCACTATCTTTTTGTAAACACAGCTATTTATAAATGCAGAAGTCATGCCCTGCTAGCTTCTCCCCTGGAAAGAGTTTCATAAAATGGGTTTACTGCAACCCAAAATTTTTAAGATGGGATGCAGCAAAAGAGAACAGAGAAGCCAATTTCTCTTATCATCAAATACATTACTTCTTTAGTCTGCCAAAGGCAACTCAGAGTTTAAAGAAAAAAATTCAATAAATGTCAATTTAACTCCTACTCTATGCCAGGATCCTTTCTGGGAAACATGGTATTTAGTTTGCTAATATTAACATGCAAGTGGCAGGCACTGTAGAGTCAAGGAAGTAGAAATTAAAACATTATGGTATTGATTCAGGAAGAGACAAATGGATTATTCTAAGATTTCAGAAATAGACCCACGTATAGTTAATTGCACAATAGTTGATAGTGGTAATAAAATAACTCAATGGGGAGGGGATAGTCATGAATTGATTTTTTTTCTCAGTAATTTGAGAGAAAAAAATTAAGTTGAATATTTTATACATTTGCAAAAAGTAAACCCACTTGGATTAAAAATATAAAGGTAAAAGTCAAAGCTTCAAACATATTATAAGAAAAATGTTTATAACTTGGGGATAGAAGATGCTTTTAAAAACAATATATAAAACACAGAAGCCATAAAGAAGAAGTTCATAGGGACGCCTGGGTGGCTCAGTCAGTTAAGCGGCCAACGTCGGCTCAGGTCATGATCTCACGGTTCGTGGGTTCAGGCCCCGCGTCGGACTCTATGCTGACAGTCAGCTCAGAGCGTGCAGCCTGCTTTGGATTCTGTATCTCCCTCTTTCTCTGACCCTCCCCTGCTCACTCTCTCTCTCTCTCTTTCTCTCTCTCTTTCTCTCTCAGAAAAAAAAACATTAAAAAAATTTTTTAAAAAGTTCATAATTTTGACTACTATTTAAATAAAATAAACCCATCAAAGAAAGACAAATACCATGTGATTTCACTCATATGTGGAATTTAAGAAACACAACAAACGAGTAAGGGAAAGAGAGAGAGTTAGAAAAAGGAGGAGAGAGACAGAAGCAAGCCAAGAAACAGATTAACTATAGAGACAAACTGATGGTTACCAGAGGGGAGGTGAGTAAGGGGATGGGTGAAATAAGTGATGGGGACTAAGGAGTGTACTTGTGATGAGCACTAAGTGAGCAAAATTTAAAAAAATAATTAAATAAAAATATGGGGCACTTGGATGGCTGAGTCGGTTAAGTGTCTGACTTGAGTTCAGGTCGTGATCTCACGGTTCGTGGGTTCAAGCCCCGCTTTGGGCTCTGTGCTAATAGCTCAGAGCCTGGAGCCTGCTTCAGATTCTATGTCTCCCTCTCACTCTGCCCCTCACCCATTCACACTGTCTCTCTCTCTCTCTCTCTTAAAAATAAATATTTTTTAAAATTTATTAAAAAATATTAGAAAAAAAATAAAAAAATAAAAATGTAAACAGAAAAAAAATTTAAAAAAATAAAGTGTTAAAAAAGAAAAATAAAATAAAAAGTAAATTAAAATAATTTTTAAAGGACATTTAAAAAATTTAAAAGAATCAATAAGCTAGACTTTAGCAAAAGACATTAGCAGCAGGAAGTGTAAGACCCACTTTTCTTTTACCCAAGCCCCAGCCTACTTTTTCACTTAATTTCATATCCTACTTTTTCATTTAACTTCATATCATAAACTTTTTAAATTGTATGTATAATATGTTTTGTTATGTGTAAACACTAAATGACTGCATAGCTCTGAAAAAAATTAAAATTTAGGAAACAAAGCTACAGACTGGGAAAATGTATTGTCAACCTCTAAAACAGAGAAGGGATTAATATCCAGATAGATATACTACAGATGAAAAGAGAATATTTTTCAATCTTTATACTGGGACAAAGATTATTTCCCACATCAGATACAAAGTTCATACAAATCAATTTTAAAACCACAGAAATTAGAAAATCACTTTAAAGTTTGATACTATTATATGTCGGCTTTTTGGGGTATTTGATATTGCCATACACTATTGATAGGAGTTTAAATTGGTACAGTTCTTTTAGAGAATAATTCATCAGTACTACTAGAAGTTCAATTATAGACACCCTATGACCCAGCAGTTGTACTGTTTAATATCTTCCCTAAAGAAATAAGTACCTGTGTATGGAAGAAGGCATATACTGTGACATTCTTTGTGACATTGTCTGTGACACTGAAAATTGAAAACAGTCTAAATCCCCATCACCACCACCACCAACAAAAGACTATGTAAAGTCATACAATGGCAGTTGCTGAACAGAGTAAGATATATTAATATTTAGACAATGTGGAAAGATCTCCAAGGTGTAACTATAAGGTAAAAATGCAAGTTATACACCAATACTCACAGTATAATACCATTTATTTAGCAAACTAGTTACTCAAACTATATATTTTTTACGTACACATATATGTAACAGATACATAGAAAACTAATGATGGCACCTGAAACTATTATTTTATCTGAATATTTTGAAAGTATATGAGAATGCATTTATTTAAAGTTTCTATAAGTACAACATTTACTTTTAAAGAGATTACAATAATTATAAATACAGGAATTTGAAAATGGTATATTAATATGAAGCTGTCAGGGCCATCTTAAAAATGACACTAAATGAAATAAAGCTGTTTCTACCCAAAGATGGCTTTTATTGTATCAATAATTAGAATTCTTTTTACTATTAATAGCATTTAGATGATACTTCAGTTGCTAACCCCTCTTATTTTCCATTTAAGCTTTATGTTTACAATACTTTTCACACTATGAAATTAAGTTTTCTATGGAAGTCTGTACTGGCTTATCATCTTTGCCATTAAACTAAAGATCTTCTACATATACTACATAAAAATGTATCGGCTTTCGTATCCTCTTCAAGGGATCCACTTTTTAAGGGATCGTTTGTATTTTTGTTCTGATATCAAATGAAATTTTCAAACATTTTCCTTAAATAGTAGCACCAAATGAAATCTCTGGAATATAATCCCTAATTAACCCTATTATTTCTTTCTCAACCTAGAATATGAACACCTCTATTATTGTTTAAGCACTTATTCAAAATACCTGGGATACAAAAATAATTAATAATTTGGGATGGACAAATGGGTGGATGGATGAATGGATACCTCGATATTTGGATGCTTTTGAAAACCAGTATAGAGGTACATGTATCTGACCTTAGTCTTCCATTCTAAACCTTTCCTTAAATCCTTTACAAGCACTAAGAGAACATCCACGTCCAACCAAATACTTTCATTGCTTCACTTGGAAGACACAAGGGACCAGGGTACAGAGGTAGTTGGTGAGTATACAATGCTCAGCTAGGCTGTTCTGTCCTGTTGTACATTCTTCATCACAAAATTACACGTTCCCACCCAGAAAAACAGATGCCTGTATTGTGATTCTCCCAACCGACGAAAACAAATAGACTTTGTGTGATGTTTTGCTATGTGCAAAGTAATCTTGCTATATACATATATTACCTGGGGGGAAAATGTACTTAAATTTCAAACCATTTCTCTACATAGCTTTCATCTCCCAGCTTTGCTTTATTTTTCCCCATTAACACATATCACCTTCTGGCATATTATATAATTTACTTACATGCTTTGTATTTTCTGTCTCTTCTCTGTCTCCTTACCACCAACCACCCCTACCCATATACACTAAATATAAGCTCTATGAGAGAAAGGAATTTTGTTCTTCACTATGGAAACCCCAGTGTTTAAAACAGAGCCTGATAGGGGCGCCTGGGTGGCTTAGTCGGTTAAGCGTCCGGCTTTCGCTTAGGTCATGATCTCGCGGTTCGTGGGTTCGAGCCCCGCGTCGGGCTCTGTGCTGCCAGCTAGCTCAGAGCCTGGAGCCTGTTTCAGATTCTGTATCTCCCTCTCTCTCTGACCCTCCCCTGTTCACGCTGTCTCTCTCTGTCTCCTAGAAATAAATAAAAATATTAAAAAAAAAAAACAAAACAGAGCCTGATACATAATAAGCATTCAATAAAATTGTGTTGAATAAATGAATGAACATAGTCTTTACAATATTTTGACATTGCTTGAATGGATGAAATCTGAGGATGAGAAAGCTTAAGAGAATATTAAGAGAACACCTCCAATTTTCCCAGTTTTATTGATCTTATTGCTTTGGTGAATAAATTAAGTGGCTGAGCAATAATGATAATAATTCTTCAAGTCCTACACAGACCCGGTTCTCCCAGATTCTGGGATGAACAGCTTTTTAGTGTAGGTCAGGCTGTTTCACTTCACTTTACCTTTGTCTGCATCAGTTTGGGCTCATCACAGATTGAAACTGAGGATAGAGATGGGCAGAGACATTGTATACAGTGAGCAGAGCCACAAATTTTCACTGAAGACGTTTAAAACATCATGGCAAATTTATTTGCAAAGAGAATTTATATGACATGACTTACAGTCAATACTACCACAAAAGATGCCTTGCCCCAACTTGCTTTATGAAATTCTTTCGCATCAGTGGTATAGAACCAGAACTATTTATTGGCATTATTCCATAATAAAATTGATTTACACTCTCTTGAGTATGTGGTGCCTTTGTAGGAAAGAAATCTGGGCTTTCTCTCGGCTTGGGCAGCCTCAGAGACAATGTAAAGGAACTAAAGTGAGAAGGAGCCTGGTTTTATCTTTCCCATCTTCTCTTGTCCCTATTCTGTCTCTGCTTCTCGCACACCCCCACTCCTCTGCCCCCAACAACTCTATCTTGCTTCCATTACATTTCTTTCACTGTTGGGAGAGAGGTGGGTAGGAAACATGCTCAAGAAAAAGAAACCTCTTTAAAAAAATACCTCGTGTCACTAACCACCATGGCAGGTGTCCTAGTGCTGCCCCCCCACCAAAGGGCGCAAGTGTGGGTTCCTCAGGAAAATGTATGCGTCTCCACAGTGCAGTTTGCTGAGATGAAGGATACTCTCCGACTTAACCTCCCCCAGTTCTCTCTCTTCGCCTCTTGTGTTTTGGATCTCAGTCTCAGCAGGCATCTCTGCCATCAGGTCCTCACTAGATCACTACAGCCCAGCTTCCTTCCACAGAGTCTACCTAACCCTCCCCCATCCTTGTAACACTAAGCGTAGAAAATGCAGATTCTCTCGCACTTCTTTTCTCTATCCTCCCTGCCATCTCTTCCCGGCTCCTCTCCCCTGTTCTACTAGGTAAGGGGGGCATAAAACAAACACATGTCTCAGCAGGAGGACCTGAGCTAACTGCTTCCCTTGTTTATGGAGGAGGGAGTGTAGCAGTGCGTAAGAGCTACGTACATGTACCAGACTGCTTGTGTTCAAATCCCAGTGCCTCTAGTTATCTGCTCCTATGACACCCGGCAAGTTTTTAAGTTTCTCTGTACCTCAGACACCTCATCTACAAAATAGAGATAAAATAGTTCCAACCACTTAGGGTTATCGTGAAGACTGAGTAAGTGAATTCATGTCATACTGTCATAACAGTACCTGATAAAAAGAACCATTTGATATATGTTGTCTATGATCAACTCCAATTTTTATTAGTGGTTGTTTTAAAATCTCTTTTTCTTATCAGGGGATATGACTCTATTCCTAGACCCATTCTTGCCAAGGAGACATGGAAAGGACTCAGCATTCTCTTTTTAGGCAGAGGACCACTCTGACTCTCCTGCTTATTTTTGAACACCGTCCCCTCTCTCCTGAACTGCTGCAAAACTCCTTAACCCAACCCGTCACCTCCCTGCAGTCCCTTCTCCCTCCTACAACCACGATGATCTCCTTAAAGCAGCAGTCAGTACACTTTTTTCTATAAAAGGTCAGATAGTAAATATTTTAGATGTTGTAGGACAGAGGCAAAAGCAAGGATATTATGTAGGCACTCTCATAATGAGAAAAGACACATTTTCACACAATTTTCACTGACAGAATTCAAACTATAATAACAACTGAACACAATTTTCTTATGATACAGGTAGACTAATGAAAAGAAAGTAATTATTTTGAGGGAATACGTTTTCTTCATTGGGATTCAAGGTAGCGTTCTCTATCTTCAAAACTGAAGGCAAATGTTCATTTGTCAAAGCTCATCTGAAATAGAATTTCAGAGGTTCCATCTTTGAAAATGCCTTTTCACGAAAATTAATACTGAAATACTCAGTGAATTTACAATACACTGAAGCTTAAAGGTTATTTAAAGGACACACGGATATTTCTTCTTAACATTCAGTCATGTATATTGAATGGACACAGCGGAGAAACCTCATAGTAGAGGGAACAGTTTCTGTACCTATTGGTGCCCCAGGCTAGACTCTTTGACAGTATCCCCTGTGAGACTGATTACCATGTCTCCTGCTCACTCAAGGTGCAATATGATACTAAAGAAGTGTTAGGTGTTTCCAAGACTTGTTACAAGTACATTTTCTAAAAATCAAGCCATTAAAGATTTGGGGTAACATATCAGATACAACACAAGAACATTCAAGGAAGCTTGATGCACATTTTTTAGTATTAAAAACTCAACAATGCTCTTTTCAAAGTATTTTCAGTTAAGTGTCATAGATACCAGAACCAAAAGGGGTTGCAGAAACTATCAAAGTATCAATAGCAAAATCAATCGATTTTAGAAATCTCCTTTCAGAGCTGGAAAGTTGAGTCAAAAATAATAGGAAAATTTCTTAAGCCAAGTATATTAGGAATATTTTTGCAAGATGAAGGAAAACATGTTAGGATATATTAATAATGTATATTATTATTGAGACTTAATTTTATCATCTTAATACTATTATATATGCCCAGTTGTTTAGTAGAGCAAAGTCCAATTAGAAAACAACCTTCAGTTTCATATATCCTTATCTAAAAGTGAGAAACTCTAATCTGATTGTTCATTAAAGAAACTTAAAAATCCAATGGAGAAAGTAAAAGTGGATACACAAAGAAGTGCACTAAAAGCATAAAATGGAGGAACTGATCTAAAAGGGGAATTGTTTCCCAGTATCTCAGTATCATATGATAGTTTAAAGAAGAAAAGGCCACTTGCAATAAATAAACAATACTTGCCAAAATTTTAATGCTCCAATAAAAAATTTTATAGGAGTACTCATAATTCTCTTTTTAAACACAGGTTTAAAAAAAGTGTTTTTTTTTAAACCTCATGTTGCAAGTTTTAAAAAAAGTGTTTTTCTTCAACCTCATGAAACATTAGAATGTGTCCTTGAAAGATAATTGTATTAAGAACACTGGGTTTTATGCTCATGTACAAAATATGTGGTATTTTGCTATAATAATTATGATGAAATCATTGAAGTCAAAGAGAAAAGCATAAAATACCTGAGAGGTTCTTAGCAATGTGACAATACCACTCACGTCAGAGTGATTATGTCACTCATAGACATACAAAATAAGAGTCATTTTCATAAGGACCTTATTGCAATAATAATACAGCAATAGAAGTGTGACATTCTTAATCTAAAGACATTGAAGCCATAGAAAATATAAAATTTGCAGCAGAGTAGTAAAGGCAGGGATTTCTACAGTGATGGCTCTTCCAAAGGTAAAAATTATTCCAAAGTGTTATCTTAGATGCTAATTGAAATTTTATCAGAAGATCACAATGGAAGAATAAATTAATGAAACAATGGCTAAAAGTGCATATCATAGTAGCTCCAGCTGCTATAAAGCATACCATATGTCACCTACCTACCTGTATTTAATGGATAATAGCTCATTTCTCCTAAAATAACCTGGTGAAGTAGGTACTATTATCAGTTCCCTCCCCATAATAGAGAAGAGAAAACAGGAGTGAAGTAACTTGCTCAAGGTTATTTGGAGGCAAGCACTGAGGCTCATAATTGATTCCAGACCTTCTGTCACCCTGCCTTCCACTACACCTGTTAAAGCAGCAGCTGTATACCAAACAAAATGAAAGCCCCTGGACATCAGTCCATCTTAAAATTCATCAGTTTTCACCTATGATGTGTTAGAAGATCATAATAATGTTGATAATTCTTAATATTTGTATTGTGCTTACCATGTGCCATGCACTGTTCTAATCACTATCATAATATATAGTTATAGTTATTTCACATGAGGAAACTGTAACATTTATCAGCTCCAAGATCCCTTCCTTGGGGAAGACCTTTCTTAGTCAAGTACACATGTGCGCACGTGCACACAAATTGTCTTAATGTGCAATACTGTCACAATTGCAATTTTACAATTATGATGTAATGTCTTGAGTAATGTCTTTCTCCTCTACTAGACTCTAAGTGGTAGCAAGTCAAAACTCTGACTTGCTTTGTCACTTGTCTTGGGTTGGATTCTTTGAGGCAAAGAATTGTATGAAAATAATTTGCTGGGGAAATGATTCCAAGAAGCATAGGGAATGAGAAAGTAAGACAGGGAAGGGAACAAAGCCAATAGAGGGTACATATTGAATAGTTTGCTCCTGCAAGGAATTGAGGCTCTCTCTTTGAGTCCTCTGAGAGACTCTATAGAATACCCCTCAGAGTTGGTCTACCTGAGACATGAGGAAACTGTGGCGTTTCTCTATTAACTCCATCCACAAGTTGGTTGTTAATTTCCAGTCATCTCCAGCCTATTCTGAACACAAGCCAAACATATTCCTTCAACCAGAAAAAGCACTCGGGCAGACTGCTGACAGATGTTTGCAACTATCAATGTGTATAGAGTTAATGCCAGGGAGATGTAAATGTCAACTGACAGCTTTTGCTACAGTCCAGCACTTGAAACTTTCATGATCCACATTAAATGTACTCAATCCTCAGTCCTACCATAGATATTTAAAATGGATAACTGTCACAATTTCTTTTGAAAAAAAAAAAAAAAGACAGTAGGAAGAACAGTGGTACAAACTACAATTCTTGATGCCCCGATGGATTTGTTGAGGCTGTAATTTACACCGATTACCTATCTCCTCTACTACCTATTTTAGGTTACAATCAAACTCAGACAGCACTTTGACTATTCTAGGTCTGCTGCCCCACGTGGAGTAATGGCAACCTGCCTCACAACTAAGGTGTCTAAACCCCTAAATATAAAATCCTTGTCAGGGCTATGATCGCTGCAGTAGCCTATTTGCTGTTATCATTGGGCATAAAAGCATCAAGAAACACCATAGTAACTCCCATTATCTGCCAGTGGAGCATCTAATTTCTTTGCCTGATAACTTCTGGTATGAGGGGCCCTAAATAGGCATAAGCCATAGCTTGGGGTTTAGTGGACCCTTTGGTATGCCCCATGGTTAGAAGAATCACCCTCAGTCCCTTGGGAATGAGGACCTCAAATCACTCAGAGCAGACAGGAAGCACAAATTCTACAAGTGAGTCTAGGGATGATGGGAAGAAGGACATCTCATGCTATAGTGCCACAGCAACCCGGCAACCCACTCCTGGTACGGAAGGAGCACAGGATCGTGGCTTTGGTGATCATAGTAATAGACTGTCATTGACAGTAATAGTGGGAGATTAACAGTTGCATTAAACTAAGCTGAGAGATGCCACGGAGGAAACAAACATGAAATAGGATGGTAAGTACTGGAAGTACCCAGGTTTGCAGTTTTCCTTGATTCTGAATTCATTTTCTATAGAACACTTTCTGTGCAGTAACTTTATAATTTCAGACTGCTACAGAAGAGCTGTACAGATCTCAGGAGTGATCTGTATGACACATTTTTTAAAAGTTTATTTAACACATTTGATCTATGTTGACAGAAATGATAGATGTGGACTGTGCTACGGTTAAAAACTGATAACAACAATAATAACAGCAACATCTGGATCTTAACTGCTTGCTAGGTTCCATTCCCGGGCTATGATTTTTATATGCATGTCTCAGGCTTCACTGGTTAGTGAAACTAATAGGGTAACACTTATAAGGAAATGGCAATTCATGATGCTAAACAAATTCTAGATATTTTTCTAAGAGTTCTTTCCACAATTATCACCAGTAACTCCCAATGGCCCTTCCATGAATGTGACCTACTGTAGAATGCTAAGCATGGTCATTATTTAAAAATGTATTGGTGGAGGAGAGGGGCAGAGAGAGAGAGCAAGAGAGACAGAATCCCAAGCAGGCTCTGCACTGTCAGCACAGAGCCCAATGGGGGCTTGAAATCACCAATTAACAGTGAGACCATGACCTGAGCCAAAATCAAGAGTTGGATGCTTAACTGCTAAACTGACTAAGCCATCCAGATGCCCTGCTAAGCTCAGTCATTTTAAATAGTTTTCCCCTGCATCCACTTAATGATAAGTTCCAGCTGTTGCTCGCCATTCTTCTACCCATCATGGAGCTTCTAAGGACGGCAGGCGAGCAATGCTTGTGTGCAGTGATGCTGCACTCACTGCTGTCTTTGTTAACCTCTGCACCATTGCCTGCAGCCGAATGTGCAGCCAAGTCTGCAGCCAGTTGATACTTGCTTACTGGTGAATCCATTACACTCTTATTCCACACCAGATAACCACATCTTTCTGGCTCTTGCCCTATGGCTCTCCCGGGAACTAAGGTGGAGTTTGCTCAGTATACATGGAGGGCACCTCAGAAGGCAGAGATCCGACTGAAACCATCAGATTTCTACCTCATTCATGAGGACCTACCCTGAAGGGCCCTGTTAAAATGTTCTGCTATTTATTCACAATGCCTTTGTCTCTCCCTCCCCCTCACCCATGTAAATCAATTGTGCCTACAAAAGCCCAAAGCTAAATTGTAGCCATTGGCAAGTTTTAAGTTCTTTCTCAGCGGTCTGAGGGGTCCCATGCAAAGGATAGGATGTAACCAGGCCTCTCTCTGACAATTTCAGAACAGTAAATTAGACTGTATAGAATGCAAAGATCTAAGAGAGGCAGAGTGATGACATAATGCTGCCTAAGCACATAAGACCCCATGGAAGTCTTACCTTCACTTCCTATTACACCTATTTTCTCATGTCATCCTCAAACAATGCTCTAGGATAAGTGGTATCATCTTTGTTTAGGAATAAGGAAGCCAAGACACCTTAACTGTTTGAAACAACATAGTTTGCAATGATAAAGGGTGGATTTGCAGTTTGGAGGGGGTAAAAGAAAGATTCCATCTATCTGGTGTCAGTATCACCAAAATCACTAACTAGGAAAATATTCAGAATAAGAATTGACTAGGACTTTTGGCAAATTTAGGGATACAGCATCGCTCCACCTCCTGCAGCACTAACCTAATGTCCTTAAATACACTTCACTACACCTTAATGTATTCTTTTTTTAGTATACCCATGGCATCTAGAATATATATCAATATACTCTTAAAATTCTTACTTCTCCCATGGGCCTAAAGATGATAATTTTTATTCATGCTGAAGACTCTACACATTTATAATGCTCATGCTAGAAGTTGGGGGAAAGCCCAGATGAAAGTAAGTCATCTTTCAAATGTTGAAATTAATTCCAATTTCAGCCTTTCAAGACATATGTCCAACAAAAGACCCAAATGCTTTCATCATCTGCATCTTTAAATAGTATTTTAAGTACTACATGCTAAGCTAACAAAATCTTTGAGTTTAAGACTCTAATCTAGAGCATTTTAAATCAGTGGATCCTTGCAGTGGTATAAACATTAGACTGTTGTTGAGGTTCAGAGGCCCATTAACTCCAATGGCCAAAGATTTCCCATGTGAAAGACAGAAAGAATATCATATGATTGTTGCCTACTTCAAAGACTCACATGCAAAAATTGATAAAGCTGTCCTGATTCCCTAAAGGAAACCAAAATAGTCCATCTTTTTTGTACTTAGAATCTTCAGGGGAGCAAACAAAATGCTCTTTGATGGGCGGTTTATTTTTTACCAAAAGGAAACTTTCACTCGCAGAATCAAAGCTAATGTATAAATACAATCCTCTAGGCCTTTTCAGTGGTGAGGCTAAAAACTTAGGAGATCATTTCCTTTGGCATGTGTAGCATCTGATCTCAAAGAAAGAGAACTGTGTTCACTTTTTAAAATCAAATTATATGTTTCAGTCTGTTCTTGAGCTGTCCTCTCACTATCTTGCACTTGGCAAGGATACATTCAACATTCAGTTTCTGTCTGTGGCAACATAGTGTTTTATTGCCATAGTTTTTATTTGTGCTTTACTTTCTGCACAAAGGAGCATGTGGTTTAATATCCATCTACATGTTGGCCTTACTAATTCCAATCCTATCTCCTGCCTTGTTTCTCTTGTCGCCATCTTCCTCTGTCTCTGCCAGACTCTGAGCAAGGAGGCTTCGGCCCTATCTCATGCTCACTGATAATAATCCTGTTCAGTGCTGGGTCTGGGCCCTGAGAGCAATCCTTTATCTTATCATAGCAGTGCCTTTATTTTATTATTTTTCTATACATTTTCAGCAACATGCTACTTTCTCTTTTCAATAATTGATTGCATTTGTGATTTCTGCCACTGCATTGAACTGGATCTCTTTAAGCGAAGAATGGTAGATTTTTGAAAGACTTTAAATTCTCTAAATAAATTTCCAACTGGCATGAGCTATCATTCACTTTTACCTGGTAAGCAAATGCATCATTCTTTACTGTGACTCAAAGAAAGTGAAAGGTATGGAAACAAAGCGAGCTTCTTAAATATCACTAAATTGGTGTCAAGTTCAGCAACATCAAAAGTTGGCATCCCAAATGAAATTTAGTGGAAGCTACTGTTGGGTCTGCAAAGACCACTAGCCTTCACTCCACTCCTCTCTGAATATGAGACCTGGCATGATCACCGTGGGCCCCTTGGCATCTGATAAAGCCAAAAATAAAGGGAAGAGTTCTAATAGACTTTATATTGTCTGCTCTTTTTGCGACTGAACTTTCTTTAGGAGGATGACTCTAGAGCCATAAACTCTTGGCACCACTGTTTCACAATGAAAAGTGGTTTTGCTTTTCTCATCTATTGAAGTAATTCATGATCTTAAAATAGATTTTGAGAAAAGGCAATAGTTTTCTTTAATTTTTTTCCCATTCATTACTACAAGGTCACAGGAAAATATTGAGACAAACCTGTATTGGTGGTTTTACTAATTTGGTTTGCCTTACATAACATAGATGAGGACTTTCAAATATATAAATTGCTTTTCCTAAATCTTTCTTTTTCTTAGTAATGAACTTAGATTGTCAAATGTAAGCATACAGCTCAATCTTGCCAAAGGGCTGCTTGAGCCAAAACCTACTTATTCTTTCTGGGCTTCCCTTGTTTTTTCTAATTCCAGTTTCCCAAGACTAAAATGCAGTAAGATAGGGTCTGGATTCCCCAGAGGCTTGGCATTTAACTAGATTAGGACTCTAAGGCAAATTAAATGCTTTGTGGCCTGGGAGCTTAATTCCACTCTTGTTAATTAACTAGTCAGTGGATTGATTACAGAAGTTTAGTTTTACCAGGAAAAAGAGACTTCGGTTTTTCATATTTTGTAGTATGCTCACTTTAGAAAAAAGACAAACTACTGAACCCAGTCTGAATGCTAACCTCCTAAAATAGCCACATTTCTGAATAATGAATGTCAAGGTTAAGACTGATGACCCAGGAGTGCTTGGCTGGCTCAGTCAGTTAAGCAACCACCTCTTGGTTTCAGCTCAGGTCATGATCTCATGTTCATGAGCTCAAGCCCCAAACTAGACTCTGCACTGACAATGCGGAGCCTGCTTCTCTCTCTCTCTCTGTCCCTCCCCATTCTCTCCTTCTCTCTCTCAAAATAAATAAATGAACTTAAAAAAGACTGATGATCCAAGTTGGTGTGTCAAGTACATTTGGATGATTTGAGGAACAGCACAAGTTTTCTCACTGGTCTCCAAATCCCCTCCACCAAACTTCTATAATCACACCTAGTACAGTTAGATTTACATTATGACCTCTACATGCCTTACACCTTGAGTTGCAGCACAAATAGTTGTTTCCTGAAAAGTAACTTGAAGTATCATGAGAATACCTTACCTCTTACCTTAATGAACTGTTTCTTGTCAGTGAATCCCCTTACTGGATGGTAGTGAACAAAAGGGGGGGGGGGCATCAATCAANTGATGGTTTCTAAGGAAGAATGACAGAAGGTGAATGATGTGCAAAAAATTCAGGAAGCCAGTTTAGGAAGGCAGTTTATGAGACTGAACTACTAAAGGAGCTAAAATATATGTAAATAGTGGGACTAACTACTGTATTTAACCATTTTCCTAGAGAACATTTCTTTTTCATTCATTCAACAAATATATGTTGAGTGCCAACTATGTGCCAGAAAGTACCCTAGGTACCGGAGGTTCAGCAGTGATGTAAGGTGACTTCCATGTTAGAAGTGTCACTCTGGCTTCCATAAGGAAATAGACATCAGGGAAACAAAGTCAGAAGCAGAGGAGAGAGTTAGAAACCTATTATAGCCCAGTAGAGAAACGATAATGGCCTGAAGGATGACAGTAGTTAGTTTGCAGAGTTAGAAGCAAAAGAACTCAGGATACAGTCTGAAGGTAGAGACAACAGAGTTTGCTAATGGATTGGAAGAGGCATAGGAGGGACCTGAGCAAATGGAAGAAGAGGAATGACATTTGCAAAAATGAAAAGACTAAGAGAGTTTTTGGAAAGAATCAAGAGCTCTGTTTTTGAGATGAGTATGTGATATGGAGTGGACAGTTAAACATATGAGTCAGAAATTCAGATAAGAATCTTGGTAGGTGGATGGTATTCGAAGCTGGGTGTCTACATGTGATCAACTATGGAATGAATTTAGAAAGAAGACAAATTCTAAATGATGGGGGCACTTAAAAACTTAGAATTTGGGAAGAGAACAGGAGCTGGCAAAGATTGAAAAAGACTGGTGAGATAGGATGAGACCCACAAGAGTTGAGTGTCCTAAAAGTTGAGTGAAGAAAGGATTTCAAGAAGGAGGGGGTAGTCAACTATGTGGTTTTGTGTTTGTTTTGTTTTGTTTGTTTTGAGAGAGAGAGAGAGAGAGAGAGAGAGAGAGCATATGTGAGCATGTGCAGGGGATGGGCAGAGGGAGAAAGAGAACTTTAAGAAGTTCCAAGCCTAGCATGGTGCCCAACATGTGGCTTGATCTCACAAACCATGAGATCATGACCTGAGCCAAAATCAAGAGTCAGACACTTAACCAGCTGAGCCACCCAAGCATCCCTCAACTGTGCTGAATGAAACAGAAAGTAGAGCAAGACGAGAAATTAGACTTGATTTGGCTATATAAAGTCATAGAGAGGTTGACTGATGAGAACATCTTCATACCTATGTGATGGTTTTCTCAGAGAGTGAGGCATGAACTAGTGAGAGCAGGAAATACAAAGTTACCAAGAAATTTTCAGTAAAAGAAAACAGAGATCTGAGGCAGAAGCTCAGGCAAGGGGAAGTTTGGCCAAGCGAAGTGTTTGTTGTTTGTTGGTATGCATCAAAAAGAGGGTGGAATTCTTCAGGCGGAGAAAAGGAACAATGGGCTGGAAGTGGAACAAGAAAAACTATCCTGCTTCTAGTTGGGGCCACTGTAGGAGAAAAGAGGTACCAGGTGTGAAGTCTGTGTGGGGAATCAGTGTCCTCAGGGAACTGACAGGTTGAGGGTGGGAGGGATGGAACTGTGAGCCATAGGATGATGGGCAGACTTAGAGAACAAAGACACTAGGATTCTGAGGCTCTTCTGTTGAGTGTGGTCTGCAAGAGTGTAGGGAATGTTGATATTATATGACATTATATTCCTTACTTTCTCACTCCCAGGTTCCCTTTACTCTTTATTATATTTTATAGTTTAAATAAACTTGGGTAAAAATAGTAGAGACAGAAATATGATATACAGTGTGATATGGCAAGAGTTCCAGATGGCACTAAGAGTTTAAATATATTTGTATTTAGATTGGGAGAAGGAAAGAGTCTGAAGGAGACTGAGATCCTCACGAGGCATGGATGTGTAGCATTCTAAGAGGTAGAGGCTGAAGGATACAATGAAGCTACCATTAAGGCAGAAAGAACATCACACACTTTTTTCTCTTACCCATCTACCTTTTCTAAGGATAGGGGGATTAGGCAAGAGGTTGGAAAGTAGACACTTAATCGCCAACATAAACCAGAATATAAGAACATACACTAACATTCCCAATGATTTTGACTCATTTTCTTTTACTGCTAATAATTATTCACTTGAATTTTCCATGTTTATTCTATCTTTTTTTTTTAAATATTTTTATTTATTTCTAGGAGAGAGAGAGACAGCGTGAGCAGGGGAGGGTCAGAGAGAGAGGGAGTCACAGACTGAAACAGGCTCCAGGCTCTGAGCTGGCAGTCAGCACAGAGCCCGACGCGGGGCTCGAACCCACGAACCGCGAGATCATGACCTAAGCGAAAGTTGGACGCTTAACCGACTAAGCCACCCAGGTGCCCCATATTCTATCTTTTAAAGCTTTATTATTAAAATATGAAAAAAGAATTGTATTTGGACCCAAGACCTTGTTGAATTCCTTGTAACTATTTATTTCCTATTTCTTTTGCTTTTCAACTCATCTTTTCTACTTGTTTCCATATCTCACTTCAAATAGAGTGAGTGGAGTCTTAAAAAGCAGTATCACTGGTTTGGATAAAGAAGTTTAGTATGCATATGGACAAAGATTTAAAAAAATAGATTACTCACAACTAGAACAGAACTTACAAGTAGCACCTAGAAAAAAAATCAGCGCTAGCTTTTCTATTTGGAAATGTCTCAAGAGTTTATGTATGCTTCATTTCTCTCACTTTTATTATGTATAATTTGATGAAAACTTGCCTGTCCCTGGGGTTCATGACTATCTCTATAGTCATTTAACTATATATCATTTAAAATCCTCAGATTGCTTTATTTTATTTCTTTTTTTTTTTTAATGTTTTATTTATTTCTGAGAGAAAGAGACAGTGTGAGCACGGGACAGTCAGAGAGAGAGGGAGACACAGAACTGGAAGCAGGCTCCAGGCTCTGAGCTAGGTATCAGCACAGAGCCTGACATGGGGCTTGAACCCACGAGTCGTGAGATCATGACCTGAGCAGATGTCAGACGCTTAACTGACTGAGCCACCCAGGCGCCTCTACATTTTATTTCTGATGTTCCAGTATCATATAATGTAACTATTTTTTCTTCCAGTTACTAAAGTGTTGAAATGACATCATACATTTATGTATATTTCTCTTTTTAAAAACTTTTTTTAATGTTTTATTTATTTTAGAGAGAGAGAGAGAGACAGCATGAGCAGGGGAGGGCCAGAAAGAGAGGGAGACACAGAATCCAAAACAGGCTCCAGGCTCTGAGCTACCTGTTAGCACAGAGCCTGATGAGGGGCTCAAACCCACAAACCGTGAGATCATGACCTGATCTGAAGTCAGACGCTTAACTGACTGAGCCACCCAGGCGTCCCTGTGTATTTTTCTTAAAGCAAAGGTTAATGTCAAAGGTAACAAACTGTCTTTCCCTTCAGACATGCAATTTGTTCCCAGTAGCATCATAATGCTATTGGGAAACACAGCCACACGTCAGCACCTCAGGCTCGTCTCCTTCCCTGTGTCACCAAATGGAGTTGCAACTTGCATATTTTCGATAAATGACCACTTCCTGCTGAGCCAGATTGATACTATTTTCTGATTAAGATAAATATCGAAACCACCTCATGTTTAAAAATTCTGAACAATGTCAGAGTAAGAAGGGAGGTGAGGCCAGATATCAATTTTTTATTTCTTCCACATCTTAGGGATCTGATAGCAACAACAAATCCTGCCAAGAGGAAACTGGCTTAAAGAAAGGAACACCAACTCAGGCTAATGTCTTTGAAAAGTATAGTCAGAGAGATTGGTATAATTCAACAGGCTCCTAACCCTACCTCCCCACTCAGAAAAAAAAAAAATCAATAGAAGAAGAAAACAAATAGACCACACCTTAAGAAACTCATTTAAAACACACCTCCAACCAATTTGTAGAAAGTCAGGTGAAAGGGTAAAAAACCCAAGCAAATGACCAACACCACACTCTAGAATGTTTCTTGTAGCCATCTACAATGGAATTTTATTAAGTATTCCTTTAATAAGGCAAATATCTATCAAGGGCTGTCATAGTGACCATATTAAGAGGGGGAACTTCAAGGTAAAAGGCAATTAATTATCTTAACAGTAGTTAAATTCTGGTGGGTAAGCAGAGGATTATGAGGAATAGGACACTGATATACAAAGATCTCCAGGTAAGGTGTCTCTCTGCTCCATTCCACTCCCCAGTAACTCCAAATAACAAATAACTATCACTTAGTTTTTTCCCGAGTTTTAAGGGGAAAAAAATAGAGTTTAAGGAGAGAAGATAGACAGATGAGAAGTATAGACTTGGTCCTGACATTCTGTTGAAGCTAGGGTTCAGGGTTGCAAATTGCCTTGGAAAAAGATAGGAAGCTTGAACCTTTCTACTAGAGAAAATGGATATGAGCCCAAAATTGGCACAGACAATTATAGGGAACGGGACACACATTGTCTTTATATCAAAGCTGAAGGAATATCTTAATAAGACTATTTGTGTTATAAATGAGTAAGAGAAAAAAATGGCAAAGCCTCAATTTTAAAAATGTCAGCACACACAAAAAAGAAAAAGTAGAATTAAAGAAACATATTATTTAAAGGATGAATATAGAGCCTCATATGCAAGCAATCATAACCAAAGAAATAGAACTTTCCCTACAAGTGCTTTCTACAATAGAAGAATATAAAAAAACAACAGGAATTCAATGAGAGACTTCAAAGATGGGATGAAGAAACAAAAGAATTAGTAAGGCTATAGAACTGAGAAAACCAATTAAAGACCAAAATAATACCCACAGAGAAATAAATGCATTGCAAATAGCAATAAGCGCAATAAAGCCAACTGAATCCTTAAGAGTACAGAAAATTTATTTAAGAATATGGGGGGAAATGTAAGTCAGCCCTGAGAATGGTGGTATAGAGAGAATGAATTTCCCACAAGAAAGAAGCAGTCTTCTTTTTACATACGAATATACGGGCCTCCTGGGTGGCTCAGTCGGTTAGGGATCTGACTTCAGCTCAGATCATGATCTTCGGGTTTCTGGGTTTGAACCTTGCCTTGAGTTCTGTGCTGACGGTTCAGAGCCTGGAGCCTACTTGGGATTCTGTGTCTCTCTCACTCTCTCTTCTCTTTTTCTCTGTCTCTCTCTCTCTGATAAATAAACATTAAAAAAAATTAGAATGGAAGTTAGGAAGGCAAAACATCAGAAAACCACTTAGATAAATACAGAGGGTCACTGCATAATGACAAAACTTTAAATTCTCTAAGAGGATATGGCAATTTAAAAGAGAGTAACTTCAAAGTATTGCAAGAGTGAGCTATGAGAAAATATGACAAATTCATGATCACAGTGAAAGTTTTCAACATGCTTCTCTCAGTTATCAGATACAACATACTATAGTATACTATGTACAACATATAACATAGTATAGTATAGTGTAGTGTAATATAACATAATACAAAAAATTCAAAAATATGCTATCAACCATATTCTCCAATCACAATGCAAGTAATCAGTATCAAAAAAGTAAATGAAAATTCCCATATACTTGGAGAATTTTTAAAAATTACTTCTAAATATGTTATGAGTAAAAAAAATGTTCACAGATATTTAAAAATACTTTGGGAAAAACAGTGATATAAGCATTGTATATGAAAACATATTTGATTTTATTTATTTATTTTTTAAAAATAGTTTATTGTGAAGTTGGTTTCCATATAACACCCAGTGCTCATCCCCACAAGTGCCCTCCTCCATGCCCATCATCCCCCTTCCCCTCCCTCCCACTCCTATCAGCCCTCAGTTTATTTGATTTTAAAAAGTGGCATTAAAAAGGCTTTATTGGGGCACCTGGGTTGCTCAGTCAGTTAAGCATCCGACTTCAGTTCAGGTCATGGTCTCGTGGTGAGTTTGAGCCCCACATTGGACTCTGTGCTGACAGCTCAGAGCCTGGAGCCTGCTTCTGATTCTGTCTCCCTCTCTCTCTGCCCCTCACCAGCTCATTCTCTCTCTCTCTTTGTAAAAAAAGACTTTATCAAGTAGTTATGTTAGAAATAAGAAAGGATAGGGGCGCCTGGGTGGCTCAGTCGGTTAAGCGTCCGACTTTCGCTTGGGTCGTGATCTCGCGGTTCGTGGGTTCGAGCCCCGCGTCGGGCTCTGTGCTGACTGCCAGCTCAGAGCCTGGAGCCTGTTTCAGTCTGTGACTCCCTCTCTCTCTGACCCTCCCCTGCTCACGCTGTCTCTCTCTCTCTCTCTCTCTCTCTCTCCTAGAAATAAATAAAAATATTAAAAAAAAAAAGAAATAAGAAAGGATAGAAATTGATGAATAGTGAACTAACTTAAGAATGCCTAGTGATGAAGAATGTTACAAAAAATAAATATAGATTTATGACCAGTTACAAATATTATCAAAAGCTCATAAAAAATTACAGAAATGTGGACTATGAGTAGGAAACCTTACTTTCTTCCTAAAGAAAGAAGAGAAAGATTCTATTTTTCCTATATACCTTTCTCCTGCTAATTTATGTAGGAATTTATATAGAATAAATTCTTTGCTGATAATATCATAATTTATTCTACAGCTTACAAAATACCAAGATGTGACTGAAACTACCCCAGAGCAGAAATGAACATTGCCTGGAAAGAGATGCAGAAACACATGAGATTTGGGGCTTCCCCTTTGAAGGGAAATAAGTGAGTTTTCATTTGAGCAAAGGATTGTTGAATTATATTAAGTATATTGTTCCTGCTTTTGTCATTCTTGTTATTGTTTGAAAGTTTGGATGTGGGAAAAGTTTGAGTAGATGTTGAGTGGCAGAAAGTGTGCTTAGTTGACTCATTCAACACTCTTCCAACTCACTTCTAGTTTGACTTCCTGGTTGTCTAAACTGAAAAGCTGAAGATTATATTTCTTAGACTCCCATCCATCTGGCTTCAAGTAAGTGATCTGTGCCCAGTATGTATATAAGACTTGGGCTTAATATTAGCAAGAAAAAAGGCAGCAACACGTGGAGGAGAAAGTTGGTTCTACTTTAGTGGGAGTGATGGTTAGTTTTATGTGTCAGCATGGCTAGCCTATGATGCCCGGTGTTTGGCCAAACAGCAGTCTAGATGTTGTTGTGAAGATATTTTTTAGATGTAATTAAGATTTATAATCAAGAGACTTTCAATGAAATAGATCTCTCTCCGTGATGTGGGTAAGCTTATCCAATCAGCTGAAGGCCTTAACAGAAAAGACTAAGGTTTCTCATGAAAGAAGCAATTCACCATCGAGACTTCAACATAGAGACTGGCCTGCCCAGCAGATTTCAGATAGTACTGTAACGTTAAATCTTACATGAATTTCTAGACTGCTGATCTGACTACAGATTTCAGAATTTCCAGCTCCCACAATCCCACAATTACATGAGCCAATTCCATAAGTAGTTTGAGAGAGACAGAGACAGAAACAGAGACAGATACGGGGAGGCAAGTCAGGGCAGATAGGGTGTTTTGCCTAGAACAGTCCAAGGTGTGCATGAAGGGGTATTTTGATTCTTACATTTCAGCCACACCAAACTACTTACATTCTCCAGATTCCTTTGCATAATCATTTCTTCTTTGTGGAGCACCCATCACCTCACACCTCTCCATCTCACACTCAACTATAACTTTCTCCAGCACAATTCCTTGAAACCATACCAGTTAAGCATTCTCTTCTACATGTGCAGAGTACTTTCTTCACGTTTTTATTATGGGATGTATCTTTTTATTGCAACTATTATTTTACATACCTACAATTCTTCTCTTGCCATACACACTAGAATATGAGCTTGTAAAAGACAGAGAATGTATGCTGTCCATTTTTGTGTGTGTTTTCTAAGCCTAAAGACTTACTTGGCATATAGTAGTTTCCTGATGCTTTGTTGAATTAATGAGTGACTGAGTGATTTAATTTATGTAGCAGCATCAATTTTCATGCATCCCAATTTCTCCTAGTCTGGGCATTCTTACTGATTCCATGGCAACAAAGTGCTTAAGTAACCTCAGAGGCTATTATTCACTCCCAGTAACACTCACCAGCAGAAAGCATAAAAGCTTTCAGAGAAAACACAGAGGTAACTAAATCCATGTTGCTTATATTAATCAAATGCTCACAAAAATATATAATAGTATTACTTAAAAACACTCATACATTGGACTCCCATTAGCTTTCCTCTGCTTATTTCTGACTAGTTGCCAAGATCAAAGTCTTTGGAATCAAGTGAGCTTGAACTCAAAACACATTTCCATCACATACTAAGCTGCAGATATCTTGGAGAACTTACCTAACCTTCTCAAGTTTCACTTTTCCTCATCTAGGAAACACACTTATACATACTTACCTCAATAAAACATCACTAGAGTTTGGTGTGTAAAAATAATTACCACAGTATCTGGCACATAAGTACTAAATAATTGTTAACTGTATAAATTATTGTAGTATATAAATCAAGGAAGAATTTGTAGAGGTTAATACCTGTGAAGAGAGATTTTTAGAGCCCACTGATACATCTTTAAAGTACATCAGTATAGTATTTGATAGTGGAAACTATGCCCATATATTAATTATGTATAAAGATAAAATAGTGTAATGGGTAACACAAGGTCAAAGGGTAATTAATGCCTTTATCATATGCTGAATTCATACTTACTAATTATTCCTTCTCTGAGGACTAATTCATTAATTCTTATAATATTCTTGGTTGGTTGGGTAATAATCTTATGCTCTCTCCTTACAAATAATCCATTCTAAAATATTTCATAATCACTTGCTAAAAAATAGGCATAAAAAGACAATGGTTATGGGGTGCCTGGGTGGCTCAGTTGGTGAGTGACCAACTCTTTTTTAAAAATATTTTTTGTATTTTATTTTTATTTTTGAGACAGAGACAGAGCATGAGTTGGGGAGGGGCAGAGAGAGAGAAATTCTGACACAGAATCTGAAACAGGCTCCAGGCTCTGAGCTGCCAGCACAGAACCCAATGCAGGGCTCGAACCCACGAACTGTGAGATCATGACCTGAGCTGAAGTCTGACGCTTAACCGACTGAGCCACCCAGGCACCCCAATGAGTGGCCAACTCTTGATTTCAGTTCAGGTCATGATCTCACAGTTCCAGAGATTAAGCACCACATCCAGCTCCACGCTGACAGCATGAAGCCTGCTTGGGATCCTTTTTATCCCCCTCTCTCTGCATCTCCCTCCCTCTTTCTCCCCCCCCCTCTCTCTCTAAAATAAATAAACTTAAAAAAAAAGACTATGGTTATTTCTTTATTAAAAATTGTTGCTTCTNAAAAAAAGAAAGAAAGAAAGAAAGAAAATGTGTAAACAAAGGGCTCTGGCTGCATTTCAATAAAATTTTATGGACAATAAAAAAATAAATAAATAAATACATTTTTCTTGTAAAAAAAAATATGTGCCTAGAGTTATTACCAAATATTGATAACATCATTTGATTGAAATACATTGCATAAAATTTCATATGATATCCATATATCATTTCTACTAGTCCTATTTTTTTTTATTTAAATCCAAGTTAGACAACAGAGTATAATAATGATTTCAGGAATACAATTTTTTTTTTAATAGTTTATTGTCAAATTAGTTTCCACATAACACTCAGTGCTCATCCCCACAAGTGTCCTCCTCCATGCCCATCCCCCCCTCCCCCCACATCCATCAGTCCTCAGTTTTTGTCAGCATTCAAGAGTCTCTCATGGTTTGCCTCTCTCCCTTTCCCCCACCATTTCCGCCCTTCTTCTCCCCCTTGTTCCTCCGTCAAGTTCCTCCCAATCCTCCTATACGTGCAAACATATGATATTTGTCCTTCTCTGCCTGACTTATTTCACTCAGCATAACACCCTCAAGGTCCATCCATGTTGCTACACATGGCCAGATTTCATTGTTTCTCATTGCCATGTAGTATTTCAGGAATACAATTTAGTGATTCATCACTTACATATAATATCCAGTGCTCATTCCAACAAGTGCCCTCCTTAAACCCCATTGCCCATTTAGCCCATCCACCCACCCAACACCCCACCAGCAATCCTCAGTTTGTTATCTGTATTTAAGAGACTCTTTTTGTTTGTCTCCCTCTTTGTTTTTATATTACTTTTGCTTCCCTTCCCCTATATTCTTTTGTTTTGTTTCTTAAAATCCACATATGAGTGAAGTCATATATCTGTGTTTCTCTAACTTATTTTGCTTAGCATAATATACTCTAGTTCCATCTACATTGTTGCAAATGGCAAGATTTCATTCTTTTTTATTTCTTAGTAATATTCCATTGTGTATCTATATACCACATCCTCTTTATCCATTCATCAGTCGATGGACATTTGGACTCTTTCCCTACTTTGGCTATTATCAATAGTGCGCCTATAAACATTGGGGTGAATGTGCCCCT
Organism: Crocuta crocuta; assembly: GCF_008692635.1. NCBI lineage: Eukaryota > Metazoa > Chordata > Mammalia > Carnivora > Hyaenidae > Crocuta > Crocuta crocuta. Next base: position 3,941,585 of record NW_027533089.1, on the reverse strand, counting down.
TCAAATCAGCACTCCAGTATCTTTTGGATAAATACCTAGTAGTGCAATTGTTTCATTGTAGGGTAGTTCTATTTTTAATTTCTTGAGGAGCCTCCATACTCTTCCAGAGTGGCTGCACCAGTTTGCATTCCCACCAGCAGTGCAAAAGGGTTCCTCTTTCTCTGCATTCTTGCCAAGATCTATTGTTGCCTGAGTTGCTAATTTTAGCCATTCTGACAGGTATGAGATGGTATCTCATTGTGGTTTTGATTTGTATCTCCCTGATGATGAGTGATTTTGAGCATCTTTCCAAGTCTCTGTTAGCCATCTGGATGTCTTCTTTGGAAAACTGTCTATTCATGTCTTTTGCCCATTTCTTCACTGGATTATTTGCCTCATGGGTGTTGAGTTTGATAAGTTCTTTATAGATTTTGAATAGTAACCCTTTATACGATATGTCACTTACAAATATCTTCTCCCATTCCATCATTTGCCTTTTAGTTCTGCTGATGATTTCCTTTGCTGTGTAGATTTTTATCTTGCTGGGGTACCAATAGTTGGCTTTTACTTTTGTTTTCCTTGCCTACAGACACATGTCAAGTAAGAAGTTGCTGTGGCTGAGGTCAAAGTGGTTGTTACCTGTTTTTTCCTCTAGGATTTTGGTGGCTTTCTATCTTACATTTAGGTCTTTCATCCATTTTGAGTTTATTTTTGTGTATGGTGTAAGAAAGTGGTCCAGGTTCATTTTTCTGCATATCACTATCCAGTTTTCCCAACACCATCTGCTGAAAAGACTGTCTTTTTTCCACTGGATATTCTTTCCTGATTTGTCAAAGATTAGTTGGCCATACATTTATTGGCCCATTTCTGGGTTTTCTATTCTGCTCCATGGATCTGTGTTTGTTTTTGTACCAGTATCATATTGTTTTGATGATAACAGTTTTGTAATCCATCTTGAAGTTTGAAATTGTGCTGCCTCCAGCTTTGGTTTTCTTTTACAACATTACTTTGGCTATTTGGCATCTTTTCTGGTTCCATACAAATTTTGGAATTGTTTGTTCTAGCTCTGTGATGAATTCTAGTGTTATTTTGATAGGGATTGCATTGAATATGTAGATTGAAGTGGGTAGTATCAACATTTTAACAATATTTATTCTTCCAATCCCTGAGCATGTAATGTTTTTTCTGTTTCTTTGTGTCTTCTTCAATTTCTTTCATAAGCTTTCTATAGTTTTCAGTGTATATATTTTTCACCTCTTTGGTTAGGTTTATTCCCGAAGAATGAAGGGGTACTAATAAGACATGAAAGAATTTCTCTAAATTAGAGATTAGTTATTCAAATTATGGTTAAAGAAGACTCTCAGGTTTAGGTGCCAATTATCAAACATCATGTTTCTCCCTCTTCAGGAATGTTGGGTAACTTACAGCCTAATTCATGGTTATCATCCAATATAAAGTATTATTATCCAGATATAATGTACATCATTTAAAATTTTTTTGTTTATTTATTTTTGAGAGATACAGAGAGAGAGAGAACATGAGCAAGGCAGGGGCAGAGTGAGAGGGAAACACAGATTCTGAAGCAGGCTCCAGGCTCTGAGCTGTCAGCACAGAGCCCAAAGTGGGGCTCAAACCCACAAACCATGAGATCATGATCTGAGCCAAATTAACCAACTGAGCTGCCCAGGTGCCCCTAATTTACCTCATTTTTAAATGATCAGGCTGTAGGACACTCTCATTTGATTATCTATTTTTGCAGACTTCCAATTGCTTTTCATATATATATATTTGAATGTGTATGTGTGTATATATGTGTATATATATATATGTATATACATATAAACACACATATATATATAATGTATATAAACATCACATTGATAGGATAATGCATTTAATATTATAATTAGTTGTAATTAACTTTTAATATTACTAATTTAGAAATACTATCTCCCATTTATATTTAAGTTTTAAATTATAACCTACCATTTTTTCTATTATTCAAAAGGAGAAAACTGTGGGTAGGGAAAAAAGGAAAACTTTCTCTTACACACCTTTAGAGGGGAAAAGGAAAGGCAATTCAGAGAGATCTATAAAATATCACTGAATAATTTTGGTTTGTCCGGACTTTTCACTAACCATAAGAGTCTCAGAGGAAAGTCAGTTTTAGACCTTTTGGCTATCATGAGAAAAATTGATTTTTTTCAAAATCCTAAGTATCATCCATAAAATAGGATGATCTTCTCACAAAGCTCTAGGGTAAAGAGGGATTAAACACATACCACGTTCTCTATTATTCATACATTTTCTTAGGTCTTATCTTGTACTAATTTTATCACCATAAAGCATTCTTTACACACTTGTAGGCTAATCCCTGAGATATTCTATGAATTCAAATAAACACCAAGAATTGTCTAAAAGCAGAGAAAGCTTGCTTTAAAGGCTACTACCTAAATATGTCACTTTAAGGAAACTGCAGGCATTTCCAGTACCCCTTATCAGATGCTATTGGCAGCAAGAGATACCCTGCCTCCCAGCCCCTCCCCCTTCACCTTCTCTTGAGGTCGCACAGCTACCAATCATTCATTTAATATTTGTTAATTCATTTACTATTTAATTCATTCATTAATATTCCCAGCTAATGTTTTCTTTGTACATATGATGAGATGGCCACACATGAGATTCTGGTACTAAAATAGTGACAAAGACATGATCCCTCAAGCATCAACTAGAAAAAGAGAGAGATAATGAACAATTATAAATACTGTATGTAACACCATCTGAGAGGTATGCACAGGCTTCAGCTGTACCAGAAAGTGGTCCTCTCCCCATGGGGAGCACGGCATGGCTGAGTATTGAAGGATGAGTTTACTTTGCACCAATTTTAAGCAAGGGGGATAATATGAGGAGATTTTCATTCACAACAGATCAGTCTGTCAGCAGTGTGGAAAATGACAAGAGCAGAAAAAGACGGGAGGGAGCTTCACTAGGAGATAAACAACCCTGTGAAATCACAACTAGCATAACAAGAAAGGAAATACTAATTTTAGCTGGAATCTTAACAGAACAGGCTGTTTAATATGTTAATCTAGCCAACTGAAGAAGCAGGATCTGTATCTTAATGTCTTGGCAGATGCTGGCATTCATCCCTCCTTATGAAGTACTACATTGTGGAGACTTATGGCACAGAGCACAGGAGAAAAAAGGAAAACAGGCAAACTCAAGTGACAAGGCATTTGTGCCTCACATCTTTTCAACTTCGGGGCCATCTCCTGGATGAATGAGCTTACTCAGCTTGGCAAACCCTCAGCCAGCCAGGCAACACAGAGAGCTCATCAGACTCACACTCAGAAGCTGCCATCCAAATCCAAAACACCTGTGGCATCGCAACCAAACTGAATTCCAAATCAGTCCTTTGTAAAGGAGAAAGTAGCTTTTTGGGATAAATACCTTTATGTGGATTCATGTACTGCAGAAAATGAGCCTTTTTCTTTCTTCTTTCTTTATTTCTTTCTTTCTTTCTTTCTTTCTTTCTTTCTTTCTTTCTTTCTTTCTTTCTTTCTTTCTTTCTTTTCTTTCTTTCTCTTTTCTCTCTTTCTTTCTTTCTTTTCTTGCCAGCTCAAGAAATACTGCTATATTCAGACAGCTGTGGGCTACAATAGGGAAAGATCAAGGCTTTCAAAACAGCAGATTTCTACATTCACATCAGAGTAACAATCCCATAATGGGTGCTGAATAGGACAGAATGATCTATAAGTTTTCACATGCATATTTCCTTTCTCTTCATTGTTTTTGACTCCAAATATACTGAGTTATTTGGTGGTGGTGGTGGTGGTGTGGTGGTGGTGGTGGTAGTGATCCATGTGGGAATGTGGCCCACTGTTTGTTTAATATGAGAATCAGGTATTTCAGGAAGACTGAGGGGTATAATGGAAAGAATACCAGCTTGGGGAGTTGTAGGAACCCTGACTGATGAACCCTGCTTCTGTACTTCATTTTTCCAGGAACTAGGTGGATTTCAGTAGCTTCCTCATGTGTAAATTGAGAGTAATCCACGTTTTAGGGCTGATATCAGGATTAAATGCAGCAATAAATATAAAAGCAGACAGTAGGAACTCAATAAATGCTGCTTTTCTTTCTGATACAGATATTAAATGACAAATAATCTACCATTATGTTCAGAATTGCAATTTTCAGATTTCATGCCCTTTTTTAGCCTCTTATATTTCCTACTTACACAGCTAAACATTTGCACTGACTGAGTTAGCTCCTTCTGCACTCCCTCATCTGCACCCTATGACACAAACCTACCCACACCTGAATAACCGGTGTTCCCAAGGCACATCGCACACCCTGCCTGCACTTCTGCCCTCAATGTTCCATGTGACTGGAAAGCCCCTCCATCAATCTTCACCTAGTAAATCTTACTCATTCTTTGAGGAGCTCAAATTTCACCTTTTCAAAAAGTGGCATCTCCCACATCAGGCAGAATTCATCCTGCTAGCTCTATGCTCTCACAGCACTTAGTATAAACTACAGGTACTGCACTTAAAATGTCATGAAGTCCCAGGGGCGCCTGGGTGGCTCAGTCTGTTGTGCATCTGACTCTTGACTTTGGCTCAGGTCACCATCTCATGATTTGTGGGTTTGAACCCCACCTCTGGCATCTGGCTCTGTGCTGACGGTGCAGAGCCTGCTTGGGATTCTGTCTCCCTCTCTCTCTGCTCCTCCTCTGCTTGTGCTCTCTCTTTCTCAAAATAAATAAAAATGAACTTAAAAAACTAATGATGTTCTGGATGTTTCTCTCTTGCTAGATAGTGAAATGTCAGAGGTGAGGCACCCTGTCTTGCTCACATAGCACCGAATCTAGAACATGGAAAAGCTATTTAAATGACTGCACATTGCTTTTAAAAAGTTGATTTTAAAAAAAAGTTGATGCATGGGGTGCCTAGCTGGCTCAGTCAGTAGAGCATGTGACTCTTGATCTCGGGGTTGCGAGTTCAAGCCTCATGTTGGGTATAGAGATTACTTAAAAATAAAATCATTTAAAAAATGTTACATGCTTACAGGGAAAGTCACCTTATCACATCACATTTACTGCCCCTTTTCATAGCTTGTTTTTTCGATTATGTAGAACATTAACAATATACTTTTCTATTTACATAATAGTTCTTTAATTTCCCTTAAGAAAAAATAGAACATAAGTAGTTAAACTTAGATGTATTCTATTGAGTATATACTTATTAGTGCTACATAGCATTCTGTCCTTTAAAGATATTCTATAATAATGTTTGGCTGGATCAGTTATTAAAATAGGATAGCATGCACTTATAAATAATATTTTCATTATAGCTGTGGGGGTTTTTCCCCCACCGGCCAAATGCTCTACTTCAATTTCTGCAGTTCTGTAGGGGATATGATTTCTTTTACAATTACCTATTAATTAAGCAACAATTAATTATAACAACTGTCAAAATTATTACACATTTTAGCTGAGTAATCCACATTTATTATTGAAAATAAAATAGAGACAGGCAAAATGAAAAGGTATCCATAATTCTAGATTCTAGATAACTAGGTCTGAATATTTTGTTATACATCTTTCTAGATACTTTCAATGGAAAAGTCACATAAATATAAATTTTCAAACAATGGGATTATGAGGTACATGCCATTCTATAACCAGCTTTTGTCCCTTAAGAACATACCATGAATGTATACATTACGTGTACAAACATACATTATAGGGATTTACAAACATGTAGTTAGCCAACTCCCTATTGTTGAAATTTTAGGTTATTTTCTACTTTTTTCTATCATAAAAATAGTGCTGCAATGAATTTCCTTGTATATATATCTAAGCAATAGTTATTATAATTTATTTGAGCTATACCAGCATTTCATTTCCATTGTGATCTTCATTGACCCTGATTTTTAATATATGAACCACTATTAATTATAAGAAGCTTGGGCCCTGGAAATCGCATCAAGGTAAGATTTTTTTTTTTAATGTTAAGCATGTTACATACATCTCTTAGGCCCCTTCCCCTTTCCCCCTTTTTTACGTGTAATTAAAAACCATTGCCAGTTATGAATGCTATACTTAGCTTCGACAATGCATTTTTAAAACACCTAGTTTCAATCTGCTCTTTAGTGTCACATGGGTTATAAAAATTATTTACACAATGGTAACCTAGAAGTTCATTAATTTTTATCATTTAAAATGCACAGGGCTTGGGTGGCTTAGTCGGTTAAGCGTCCGACTTTCACTTAGGTCATGATCCCGCGGTTCGTGGGTTCGAGCCCCGCTTCGGGCTCTGTGCTGACTGCCAGCTCAGAGCCTGGAGCCTATTTCAGAGTCTGTGTCTCCCTCTCTCTCTGACCCTCCCCTGTTCATGCTGTCTCTCTCTCTCCTAGAAATAAATAAAAATATTTAAAACAAAAAAAAAATGCACAGGGCTTACTCAGAATGTTTTATGTAATCTTCTTCTATTTCCATTGATTAATCTTTAATGTTTATATTATAAATACAAAGTATTAGTAGTTTTCAAATATCCGTATTATTAAAATTCCTGTAGGAAACAATCTTGGAACTGTAAATCTGAAATTGGTTTGGTTCCGACTCTATGCCTTCAATCATTCTTACATGTGATTCTTAACAATGCAAGGTTTCTTGGAAACACAATTGTGTTAAAACTGACTTCATTCCCAGACTTGAATCCACTAGTTAAAGACTAAGCTCATTTTAATACTTTGAATCCATAATAACGATTTATCTCTGATGCTGCTCTGAGAGCCGAGAAATACCTGTGTGGGAAGTATAGCATCTTAAATCAGCAAACAAAATATGGCAGAAAGGAAGCACAAAAGTGGGAAACCAGTCCCTTTCAATTATGCAAAGGAAGGAAAAGTTCTCAGAGAAAAGATAAAATGGTAGGCAGAATTTACAATGATTTTAAAAGTCCAAATCACTGCTAATTGTTTCCTCTGAGACAGTAGTTGTCTAATCAGTTGCTTTATTTTAATTCGGTCACATGTTAAATTATCTTAATATTATATTCTAAGAAACCTTATTTTGATGACATAATTTTCAGAGAAGTTGTTTTCAAGAAAATCTGAAACATACCCTAAATGGGGATGATTAGAGCAGTGAAAGTAGTCTACAGAGGGTTACTGGGTATTTTTCCAGAATAAGTGAAATAAACTGGTGGTTGCAAAAGGTTTCTGATTTGCATTTACCTAGCATTACACTTCAACAAAACTCTCATCTGAGATGTCAATTTGAGTAGTATGTAAAATCCCAAACTGACACTCATTTGCATCATATGACAGACATCTGTGCAGTGATAGAATGAATGGAAATTTCTGGGTCCTCCTTTTCATACCTGGAACCAGCTGACATATCTTAAAAAATATATAGGGGCGTCTGAGTGGCTCAGTCAGTTAAGCGTCTGACTTCGGCTCAGGTCATGATCTCGCAGTTTATGGATTTGAGCTCCGCATCAGGTTCTGTGCTGCCAGCCCAGACTCTGGAGCTTGTTTCAGATTCTGTTTCTCCCTCCCTCTACCCCTCCCCCGCTCGTGCTATGTCTCTGTCTCAAAAATAAATAAATATTAAATTTTTTTAAAAAATAAACAAAACAAGGGGCATGTGGGTGGCTTTAGTTGGTTAGGCATCCAACTCTTGATTTCAGCTCAGGTCATGATCTCACAGTTCATGAGATCAAACCCTGTGTCAGATACTGCGCTGACAGCGTGGAGCCTGCTTGTGATTCTCTCTCCCTCTCTCTGTGCCCCTCCAAACTTGTGCACGCACTCATTCTCTCTCTCAAAATAAATAAACATGAGAAAATTAAAAAAAAACAAAAACAGAACAAAAAGTTGGAATAAAATACCCAATACTGCTATGGATTTTGATACTACTGTCGACTTCTTCAGTATAAGAATAAATAAAATAATATGTCTAAAGAAACTAACATAGGGCCTGGTACAATATAGTAATAATGTAGCTCTGTAGTTAGTGGTCTTTTCCTACACCACAGGAGATCAGAGTTACAAGTAAGTGTATCAGCATATCTAGATACAGTGTTGGGGTTCTTAGAAAATCAGTGAATTGTCAATAATGTCTCTGTCCTCCACCTGAGTTCTGAGCCCTTAGAGAAACAGACTTGACAAACTAACAGATTTGAGCCTGGTCTCTCTCTACTATTGTGATAGTCTTGACACCTATCACAATATTCCTGGATAAAGTATTCCTTACTGTTTTAACAAGTATCAGAATATGTTTTCTTTAACAGTACTCTGCTCAGTCTATAGAGTGGCAGAGAAAAGAGAATAAATCCTCTCTGCACTCAGGGAGAACCCCAAAGGAGAGCCAGGAGCAGCCATAATGTGCATGCATGCCTAATTCTTGCTCTGATGCACACTGGGATTCATGAATGTTCTTTCTTCTGTCCCATCTTTAATGTTCAATTAGGACAAATAGTGAACATGAACTTCAAATTGAGGTGTCCAGATATTCACTAAAGGCTTAACAATGTGCCCGCCATTAGGAAGAGTAAAAAAACATTTGTAGGGTTTCCTGGGTGGCTCAGGTGGTTAAGCGTCTGACTTCAGCTCAGGTCATGATCTCACAGTTCGTGGGTTTGAGCCCCGTGTTGGGTTCTGTGCTGACAGTTAGCTCAGGGCCTGGAGCCTGTCTTCGGATTCTGTGTCTCCCTCTCTCTCTCTCTGGCCCTCCCCTGCTCATGCTGTCTCTATCTCTCTCTCAAAAATAAATAAAACATTAAAAAAATCACAAAATACTTGTAAAACATAATCCTTATCACAAAGGAAATCTTCAAGCAGCCTACTGCAATTAATTAAACCATATTAGTTAACCGAAAATAACTTAGTAAGCATCTACTCTGTGCTGAGAACAGCACTTTAAGATGATTCAGGAATTTTCCTCCCACATTCTTCATCTACCTAAGACTTATTTATTCTTCAGGTTTCAGCTCACATGTCACTCCTCTACAGAAGCCTTCCTTGACACACTCGTCTAAATCAGCCACCTTTATTTTACTCCCTCCTAATACCTCTGTATTTTTTCATCTTGGAGCTTATTATGAGTGAATTTATATTTTTATTTATGTGATTTTTGCTTAGCATCTAGACTATAAGTACCCTAGACTATATGAACTAGGAGATCAATGTCTTCTTTACTATTTTCCTAAGTATCATAATACTAAAATACAGTGATCAATAAACACTAATCAAATAAATGATTGATTAAATCTTCCTAGAAGTGGAGCTTTGAATGGGCAATAGGGGGCCTTTTTTCATGCTTATGCCTCAAATAATAACAACTAGTCACTGTCTTGGGGTAATTTATACACTTAAATGTTTATGATCCTAAACCACCAAGAGAAAGCTAAATTATTTTGACACAGATTTTTTAAAATTTTTAATGTTTTTTATTTATTTCTGAGAGAGAGAGAAAGAGACAGTGTGAGAAGGGGAGGGTCAGAGAGAGAGGGAGACACAGAATCTGAAGCAAGCTCCAGGCCCTGAGCTAGCTGTCAGCACGGAGCCTGACGCAGAGCTCGAACCCACAAACCATGAGATTATGACCTGAGCCAAAGTCGGACACTTAACCAACTGAGCCACCCAGATGCCCCATTGATACAGATGTTTAATTAAGGAAGTGCATAACACCTTTTGCAAAGGCTTTAAAAAGTTAAAGTTTTTAAAAATTTATCTATGAAAATGGCTATTTCAGTTACTTCATAAAGTTAGTTAAGTCAACTAACTTTTTGTTTAATTAATATAGATTAATGAGATATTATTTGAGAAGTGAATGTTTATGTATATGAATCAATCCATATGTCATAAAATGTATATTACAGACATTACAGTCCAATGGAAATAGGAGAGTAAAAAGATCATTTTGGAAGAGATTTACCTAGAAAACTCCTTGATAGGATTATCATAGGTAGAGAGGGCTACGAAATGGATTCTAGTCAGATAGAAGAGAAACAGTAAAGATTCGGAAATGGGTAAGCATATGTATATGTGGGAATTATGGGGAATCTGCATGAAATGGAGCGAAGGGTCCACATTATAGCAATAAGGTTGACTAGATGGGCTGAGGGTATTTGTGAGTATGAGGGGGAAAGGAACAAATGTCAAAAGCCTGATGTTCCAAGATACAGGACTATACTTTTCATTGTAACAGGGATCCCAGGAACTTCAAATTAAATAGGAACTGTCTCACTCACTGAACTCCTCTGATAACAATAAGACACAGCTTCCAGGAAGTCTTTCCTGATGTAAAATGCCTAACCCACAGTAGGTGCAAATTGGGTGATTATGGTTTTTGTGGAAGTTTTTTACTCCAATTAATACCAAAGTCCTCAGTAAATATGGGCAAGAAGACTGAATGCAGCCACTCTAGAAGTCACCTGGGTTCTAAGTTCTACAGTTGATTCAGATATTTAAACAGCCTTCCTCAGTCTCCAGTATGAGCTCAGCATCCCACACATCAGAGTGCTGGCCAGAACAACCCAGACAGGAGATAACCTTTACTTTAACCATCACAACAACAAAGGGCTTTACATAGCTTTTAGCCTGGTCTTTTGCTCCTAAGCGTTTGAGGGACATAAAATTTCTTCCCCATGAAAAGGAGAGATTATCTTACATAAATTTAAAAAAGTTGTCCAAAACAATTAATTATTGTTTGGTGATAACATGGAGCAAGATAATGTCTGTATAAACCAACAGGATTATCAGTGGCTTAGATATATTTATTACATTTATAAAACACACAAAATGGAAAAATAAGAACTAATGCGTTTGATGTGAAGGTGAAGAGTCAGTAAGGTATTACGCTGAAATGATGGGTTAAATATGAAATTTAATGATATAGATGTTCAGACCTATATGCAGTTTCCAAAAAAAATTGATTGCATAAATAATGTATATGCTTTCAAGTAGAATCATATACAAAGTGTATTCGATTAACTGCAATTATAACCTAACACTACTTAGATTTAATTTACTGGCCCCTCCTTATGTTTTAATAGTGCTGTGCACTTTACAAAGTGCTTTTATTTGGTGTTAACAACAAGCCTGTAAAATATATGGCAGCAGGAAACATTTAGCGAGGACAGAACTATATGGCAGTACTTCATACGCATTAATTCCTTCAACACTCATATGAAAATTCTATGTGATAGGTGCTACTATTATTTCCCCGTTACACCTGAAGAAAGTTTCAGAGAGTAACAGTTTCAGAGAGTAACTTGCCGGAGCTTATCTTATTCCTTTGAGTCTTCCCCGTGCTAAGCACATTATCTAACTAAAAATGATTGTGTGTGTGTGTGTGTGTGTGTGTGTGTTATTTCAGCATAAAGAAAGGCTTTTCCAACAAAAAAAAAGAAAGAAAATTGGAATAAAATGACTAACTCATTCTAGGATTTTATATTAGAACATCACAATGATTTCTAACCCAATAATCTATTGTCCTATCATTTTTAAATAAAGAGGGAACATATGGATTTCAAATTGTCTTAAATCTCTCCCTCAAAATTTAATTATAAGGAAGATTAGGAAAACATTAACTATTAGCAATAGTTTGTATATCTTTTGTCTGCAGAGATTAGAAACAACTAGGAACAATTCTCCATTTCAGTGGATAAAAATATATGCAATCAATTACTATCAACTTATTTATACCCTTCCTTATTTTGAACAGATTTAATAAAATTAATGCAACTTATGATAACAAATATGTGATGAAATCAGAAAAAGTAGAAAATATGGGTAGAAAGGCAATAATGAAGTGCAGGACACAAATTAATAAACAAGATACAGACTCAGAGATCCTATACATTTGTTACAGGTCTGAATTTTCTAAAACCCTACAGAGAAACACTGTCAGCTTTTTGGTTTGCCATTTGATAAAAGAAAGCAAATAGCTTGCTTTGGAGAAATACACAATATCTGATACTAAGAAGAGAAGACAATTTCTCCTGCATGATGTTACAAGCGACATTCTCAACACTAGAGTAAACAAGACCAAAGGTACCTGCCATATAGGCAGATATTTCCATGCCAATGTGCAGTTTTTCATAAAAAAATGCTTGCCCATTGACACAGTTTTTTGCTGACTTCCTTTAAAGAAAAGATATACGTCAGAGAAGATACCAGAAAAATGAACTTGCATACTTTCTTATAGTCATTCATATAGGTTATTTCTCTCAAAAGCTTTTTATATTGGCTGCCTGCATGGCTCAGTTGGTTAAGTGTTTGACTCTTGATTTTGGTTCAGGTGATGATCTCATGGTTCATGGGTTTGAGCCCCACTTCAGGCCCTGCACTAAATGTGCAGAGCCTGCTTGGGATTCTCTCTTCCTCCCACCCCCTCTCTGCCCCTATACCCCTCATGATCTCTCTCTCTATCTCAATAAATAAACTTTTTTTAAAAAAAGTTTTTATATTTTATTATTATCAAAGGTATATGTTAATATGTGGAGGGAGATGGTTATGGTTATGGTTATGGTTAAAGAATATATTAAGGGTACTTATATCAAGGGCATTTACATTAATAAATCAACTAGTTTTTGTCCTATTTATTATAAAAACGTAGTCCTCTATACCCTCTCTATCACAGTCTTCCTGATTTCTCACAGACAACCATCTTCATCCTTTCTGCCTATTTCTTTTCTTTTTTTTTTTTTAATTTTTTTAACATTTTTTATTTATTGTTGAGAGACAGAGAGATACAGAGCATGAGTTGGGGGAAGGAGCAGAGGGAGAGGAAGACACAGAATCCAAAACAGGCTCCAGGCTCTGAACTGTCAGCACAGAGACTAATGTGGGAATCAAACCCACAAGGTGTGAGATCATGACTTGAGCTGAAGCTGGATGTTTAACTGGACTGAGCCACCTAGGCGCCCCTCTCCCTATTTCTTTTGATGCTCAATTATGTAGCATAAAACAACAACAACAACAAAATTTTTTAATGTCAAGCATAATCTACTGATTTTGTATAAAAGAAAAAAGATTTAGCTTTTATCTCATACATATATACCCTTCTCTTTCCTCCATCTTCATAATATACTTCTATCATAACTTTATTTACATCGATATTCAGTGTTAGTATAGTTTATAACTATGGAAATACTATTTGCAATGGAACTATATTATATAATTGTATTTTCTTTCAGGTACAATTTTTCTTTCCTCCAGAATACATTTATTTATTCTTTCATTCACTAATAATCACTGAACCCCAGGACTGTTCTAGCTGCTTGGGATGCATTCATAAACAAAGCAAATGAAAAGTTCCTATCATTGTACATTCTACATTCTAGCAGAAAAAAAACTAACCACAAGTCTTATATTAACCAATATAAGTCATAAAATATGTATTATAAGATAATAAATGCTATGGATAAAAGGGAATTAGAAGTGAAAGGATGATGTAAATTTTTAAATGCATGTATGAGAATATTCATATGCATATTCCATTTCCTAGTTCTGTCAGCTGAGAAGGACTAACAGCCAAGACAACCCAGATCCAATTATTATACTTTACATCCAGTTCTTGGCCTCTGAACACCATTCTCTATTAAAGGGTACCAAGAGCCCTTGGAGAAATTGCTGATTCCAGGGCTGAAGAAAGAAAAATATAAGATAAGCCAGGAACACCTTGTAATGGCAAAAATTCTGAAACTGTTCAAAGAATTAGTGAGGACATGTCAAAAGGACACAAAAGCCAGCTTAAAGTGGCTCCCATTGACCAAATCCAGGACAATGTGAGTATACAAATAAATAAAGATTAATAGTGGCCCATGTGTCCTCACTGATAGAAAGAGAAATGAAGACAGGGGCCCTTTCTTTCAACAGAAAACCAACTAATAAATGTAGACAGAATGGTGTAATTAGAAAATTGCCATTTGGCACCTGTCATAATAACAGTTGACCTAAGCAAGAATTATCAGTGGATGCTAAAACTAGAAGGTAGAGTTTAAGTCACAGGATATTTGCATAGTGTCAGAGTGTCTACCCACAAGATACCTACTAATTCCAAAGGGTAAAATAATAATTTTGCAGGGAATAAAACCTGACAGATACCACCTTTACCAAATGATCAAAGTTAATATCTCTAATAATGAGACTAATTGATAGCATGTGCCTCCTGACATAAGGCACTGAGAAGAATACAGCATTAGATCTGTGGTATTCCCACCAACAGATCATAAACTGAATCTCATCCTGAGGAAACATCAGACAAACTCAGATTGAGAAATACTCCACAAAATAACTGACTCTACTCTTCAAAAATATCAACATCATGAGAGACAAAGACTCAGAAAGTTCTAAATTAAAGATTTAAGATATCTGAATACCAACTACAATGCATAACCTTGGATGGATTCTTTTTGGCTACACAGGACATTCCTTGCTTAAAATCTCAATAAAGGCCATTTAAGGAGAAATCTGAATAAAATTTGCAGTTTACATAATATATAATATAATTATATTGCATCCATGTTAATTTCTTAATTTTGATAATTGCACAGTGGCTATATAGAACTCTTTCTGTTTTTAGGAAATGCAGTCTAAAATATTCAGAGACAAAAAGGAATCATCTCTGCAACTTACTCTTAAATGGTTCAGAAAAAAATAGTAAGTAGCAGTTATACCATTGAAAGGACTCATCACACAGTGTATTCACATAAGGCTTTTAAAATAGTAAAGGACGTGATGCGTCAGGATAAAGCAAGACAGGCCAATATCAGAGAGACCGAGCCTTTCAGCTGTAGCTCCCAGGGACCTTTCTTGGTTCCACAGAACACAACTCACCTTCAGATCACGAGTCACCAAGACTGTCACAGTCTCATCTCAGGAAGGGTTTTGAATCGCCTCTGACCAATAAGCCAAAATCAGGTTGCCTGACCAGTCTCAAAAGTAGAAACCAAAGAACAAAACTGAAACCAGGTACAAACCGTCATTCTGTACATTTTCTAAAACCAATGCTGATAAACAACCAAGGCTTCCCCTGTGAGGTTTCTGCAGACCCTAACACACGAAGCACACTTCATTCGGGTTTGCCCTGGAGTCAACACCACACCTCCGCTGTCTCAAAAATAAGCACAGAACTAATACAGCAACCGAGATTAGACTTTAACATCCAGTCTAAGCCCTAACCCTTAGTTAACCATTCTGAATTGCAGTCATCACTATTCTTTCTGCATCACTCAAAGGTAACAGAACAAAAGAGGAGCACCTGGATGGCTCAGTCAGTTGAGTGTCTGACTCAATTTTGGCGCAGGTCATGATCCCAAGGTCATGGGATCAAGCCTTGCCTCAGACTCCATGCTAAGCCTAGAGCCTGCTTAGGATTCTCTCTCCCTCTGCCCCTCTCCCAACTTGCATGCTCTCTCTCTGTCTAAAAAAAACAAAACAAAAAACAAAAACCAGAGGGGCACCTGGGTGGCACAGTTGGTTCAGTGTCTGACTTCAGATGCTCATGATCTCACAGTTTGTGAGTTTGAGCCCTGTGTCAGTCTCTGTGCTGACAGCTCAGAGCCTGGAGCCTGCTTCGGATTCTGTGTCTCCTTCTCTCTCTGCCCCTCCCCTGCTCATGCTCTGTCTTTCTCTATATCANTTACGCTGAAATGATGGGTTAAATATGAAATTTAATGATATAGATGTTCAGACCTATATGCAGTTTCCAAAAAAAATTGATTGCATAAATAATGTATATGCTTTCAAGTAGAATCATATACAAAGTGTATTCGATTAACTGCAATTATAACCTAACACTACTTAGATTTAATTTACTGGCCCCTCCTTATGTTTTAATAGTGCTGTGCACTTTACAAAGTGCTTTTATTTGGTGTTAACAACAAGCCTGTAAAATATATGGCAGCAGGAAACATTTAGCGAGGACAGAACTATATGGCAGTACTTCATACGCATTAATTCCTTCAACACTCATATGAAAATTCTATGTGATAGGTGCTACTATTATTTCCCCGTTACACCTGAAGAAAGTTTCAGAGAGTAACAGTTTCAGAGAGTAACTTGCCGGAGCTTATCTTATTCCTTTGAGTCTTCCCCGTGCTAAGCACATTATCTAACTAAAAATGATTGTGTGTGTGTGTGTGTGTGTGTGTGTGTTATTTCAGCATAAAGAAAGGCTTTTCCAACAAAAAAAAAGAAAGAAAATTGGAATAAAATGACTAACTCATTCTAGGATTTTATATTAGAACATCACAATGATTTCTAACCCAATAATCTATTGTCCTATCATTTTTAAATAAAGAGGGAACATATGGATTTCAAATTGTCTTAAATCTCTCCCTCAAAATTTAATTATAAGGAAGATTAGGAAAACATTAACTATTAGCAATAGTTTGTATATCTTTTGTCTGCAGAGATTAGAAACAACTAGGAACAATTCTCCATTTCAGTGGATAAAAATATATGCAATCAATTACTATCAACTTATTTATACCCTTCCTTATTTTGAACAGATTTAATAAAATTAATGCAACTTATGATAACAAATATGTGATGAAATCAGAAAAAGTAGAAAATATGGGTAGAAAGGCAATAATGAAGTGCAGGACACAAATTAATAAACAAGATACAGACTCAGAGATCCTATACATTTGTTACAGGTCTGAATTTTCTAAAACCCTACAGAGAAACACTGTCAGCTTTTTGGTTTGCCATTTGATAAAAGAAAGCAAATAGCTTGCTTTGGAGAAATACACAATATCTGATACTAAGAAGAGAAGACAATTTCTCCTGCATGATGTTACAAGCGACATTCTCAACACTAGAGTAAACAAGACCAAAGGTACCTGCCATATAGGCAGATATTTCCATGCCAATGTGCAGTTTTTCATAAAAAAATGCTTGCCCATTGACACAGTTTTTTGCTGACTTCCTTTAAAGAAAAGATATACGTCAGAGAAGATACCAGAAAAATGAACTTGCATACTTTCTTATAGTCATTCATATAGGTTATTTCTCTCAAAAGCTTTTTATATTGGCTGCCTGCATGGCTCAGTTGGTTAAGTGTTTGACTCTTGATTTTGGTTCAGGTGATGATCTCATGGTTCATGGGTTTGAGCCCCACTTCAGGCCCTGCACTAAATGTGCAGAGCCTGCTTGGGATTCTCTCTTCCTCCCACCCCCTCTCTGCCCCTATACCCCTCATGATCTCTCTCTCTATCTCAATAAATAAACTTTTTTTAAAAAAAGTTTTTATATTTTATTATTATCAAAGGTATATGTTAATATGTGGAGGGAGATGGTTATGGTTATGGTTATGGTTAAAGAATATATTAAGGGTACTTATATCAAGGGCATTTACATTAATAAATCAACTAGTTTTTGTCCTATTTATTATAAAAACGTAGTCCTCTATACCCTCTCTATCACAGTCTTCCTGATTTCTCACAGACAACCATCTTCATCCTTTCTGCCTATTTCTTTTCTTTTTTTTTTTTTAATTTTTTTAACATTTTTTATTTATTGTTGAGAGACAGAGAGATACAGAGCATGAGTTGGGGGAAGGAGCAGAGGGAGAGGAAGACACAGAATCCAAAACAGGCTCCAGGCTCTGAACTGTCAGCACAGAGACTAATGTGGGAATCAAACCCACAAGGTGTGAGATCATGACTTGAGCTGAAGCTGGATGTTTAACTGGACTGAGCCACCTAGGCGCCCCTCTCCCTATTTCTTTTGATGCTCAATTATGTAGCATAAAACAACAACAACAACAAAATTTTTTAATGTCAAGCATAATCTACTGATTTTGTATAAAAGAAAAAAGATTTAGCTTTTATCTCATACATATATACCCTTCTCTTTCCTCCATCTTCATAATATACTTCTATCATAACTTTATTTACATCGATATTCAGTGTTAGTATAGTTTATAACTATGGAAATACTATTTGCAATGGAACTATATTATATAATTGTATTTTCTTTCAGGTACAATTTTTCTTTCCTCCAGAATACATTTATTTATTCTTTCATTCACTAATAATCACTGAACCCCAGGACTGTTCTAGCTGCTTGGGATGCATTCATAAACAAAGCAAATGAAAAGTTCCTATCATTGTACATTCTACATTCTAGCAGAAAAAAAACTAACCACAAGTCTTATATTAACCAATATAAGTCATAAAATATGTATTATAAGATAATAAATGCTATGGATAAAAGGGAATTAGAAGTGAAAGGATGATGTAAATTTTTAAATGCATGTATGAGAATATTCATATGCATATTCCATTTCCTAGTTCTGTCAGCTGAGAAGGACTAACAGCCAAGACAACCCAGATCCAATTATTATACTTTACATCCAGTTCTTGGCCTCTGAACACCATTCTCTATTAAAGGGTACCAAGAGCCCTTGGAGAAATTGCTGATTCCAGGGCTGAAGAAAGAAAAATATAAGATAAGCCAGGAACACCTTGTAATGGCAAAAATTCTGAAACTGTTCAAAGAATTAGTGAGGACATGTCAAAAGGACACAAAAGCCAGCTTAAAGTGGCTCCCATTGACCAAATCCAGGACAATGTGAGTATACAAATAAATAAAGATTAATAGTGGCCCATGTGTCCTCACTGATAGAAAGAGAAATGAAGACAGGGGCCCTTTCTTTCAACAGAAAACCAACTAATAAATGTAGACAGAATGGTGTAATTAGAAAATTGCCATTTGGCACCTGTCATAATAACAGTTGACCTAAGCAAGAATTATCAGTGGATGCTAAAACTAGAAGGTAGAGTTTAAGTCACAGGATATTTGCATAGTGTCAGAGTGTCTACCCACAAGATACCTACTAATTCCAAAGGGTAAAATAATAATTTTGCAGGGAATAAAACCTGACAGATACCACCTTTACCAAATGATCAAAGTTAATATCTCTAATAATGAGACTAATTGATAGCATGTGCCTCCTGACATAAGGCACTGAGAAGAATACAGCATTAGATCTGTGGTATTCCCACCAACAGATCATAAACTGAATCTCATCCTGAGGAAACATCAGACAAACTCAGATTGAGAAATACTCCACAAAATAACTGACTCTACTCTTCAAAAATATCAACATCATGAGAGACAAAGACTCAGAAAGTTCTAAATTAAAGATTTAAGATATCTGAATACCAACTACAATGCATAACCTTGGATGGATTCTTTTTGGCTACACAGGACATTCCTTGCTTAAAATCTCAATAAAGGCCATTTAAGGAGAAATCTGAATAAAATTTGCAGTTTACATAATATATAATATAATTATATTGCATCCATGTTAATTTCTTAATTTTGATAATTGCACAGTGGCTATATAGAACTCTTTCTGTTTTTAGGAAATGCAGTCTAAAATATTCAGAGACAAAAAGGAATCATCTCTGCAACTTACTCTTAAATGGTTCAGAAAAAAATAGTAAGTAGCAGTTATACCATTGAAAGGACTCATCACACAGTGTATTCACATAAGGCTTTTAAAATAGTAAAGGACGTGATGCGTCAGGATAAAGCAAGACAGGCCAATATCAGAGAGACCGAGCCTTTCAGCTGTAGCTCCCAGGGACCTTTCTTGGTTCCACAGAACACAACTCACCTTCAGATCACGAGTCACCAAGACTGTCACAGTCTCATCTCAGGAAGGGTTTTGAATCGCCTCTGACCAATAAGCCAAAATCAGGTTGCCTGACCAGTCTCAAAAGTAGAAACCAAAGAACAAAACTGAAACCAGGTACAAACCGTCATTCTGTACATTTTCTAAAACCAATGCTGATAAACAACCAAGGCTTCCCCTGTGAGGTTTCTGCAGACCCTAACACACGAAGCACACTTCATTCGGGTTTGCCCTGGAGTCAACACCACACCTCCGCTGTCTCAAAAATAAGCACAGAACTAATACAGCAACCGAGATTAGACTTTAACATCCAGTCTAAGCCCTAACCCTTAGTTAACCATTCTGAATTGCAGTCATCACTATTCTTTCTGCATCACTCAAAGGTAACAGAACAAAAGAGGAGCACCTGGATGGCTAAGTCAGTTGAGTGTCTGACTCAATTTTGGCGCAGGTCATGATCCCAAGGTCATGGGATCAAGCCTTGCCTCAGNTGATGATTATCTCACAGTTTGTGAGTTTGAGCCCTGTGTCAGTCTCTGTGCTGACAGCTCAGAGCCTGGAGCCTGCTTCGGATTCTGTGTCTCCTTCTCTCTCTGCCCCTCCCCTGCTCATGCTCTGTCTTTCTCTATATCAAAGATAAATAAAAACAAAAAAAAAATTTTAATAAAATAAAAATTTAAAAATGGAATAAAAGAAGAAGAAATATACACACCAAAATATTAATCATTTGTATCTTCCAATGAGGGTTAAGTATTGCTTCGAAGAAACATTTCAGTTTACCACAGTTCCAACACGACTTATTCATAACCATGTGCAAATTGACAGCTCTTACCTCCTTCCACCGCTAAATAGGAACTTTGTGGAAAGTATCAACAGATTGATTTAATGTTACAGATAATTGATCCTTAACAAAATCTCTTCTTTCTCAAGACAATCAGATTCCATTACAAGAGCTGGCAGAGTTGTTAAGTTCCTCCTCTCAATACATTTGATCGGTACATAATTACTAACCTTACTGATTACCCCGGTATTACACCCAAATGAAGTTACATTACAACTGTAGTAAAATGACTATAAAAACAAGATCTCATTAAAACACACAGCGAACCTCATGAATACCTGACAAGCTCTAATATTTTGGCATAAACTTAAAGATTAACTGGTTGCACACACAGGCCTAAGTACCCAAACAATCTGGAATAAACTAGCTAAACTTTATAAACATAAGAGCTTTTGTTTAGAGTAATCACCACACCTCCTTTGTAAGAAAAACCTTTTCTGGCCTTCAGAAACCTCAGTAATCAAATGAATTCAAAATTAGGGACCGTTAATAGTACACATATCTGGCTATCCCAAATTTAAGCAATTTAATTAAAAATGCTGCACTGTTGATAAGCTAAATATTATGTATCACAATATGTTATATAATTTCAATGAATGAATATTTTAATGTAATGAATTACAAGATAACAACCTTGATTTTAACAACGTTCCTTTTTCTCTCTCTCAATATATTATTAATTGATTGAATATCACTTCCTGAAAGGGAAGCTAAATTGCAGAACACAAAAAAATCACAAGTTCAAAAATGTTTAAATTATTATAGATTCTAAAATAACACTTTCATTTAAAGGTAGCTTAAAATATCGGTGAAAATAAGCATCACTTTACTACCAAAGAAAAATTTTAACCCATATTCATTTAGGCAACATATTTTTCAGTGATAAAATTCTAGGCTAAATAATGATATATTAAAATTAATAAATCATTGTCACCAATCCCTAGGAGGTTATAGGTATCTGGGTAAGTCAAATGGGAAAATAAACAAGCAGTTACAATGTAAAGGTCTCTTCATCACCTCAGAAACAAAACGGGCATAAGAAAAACAATTTTTGCCCTCAGAAATCAATACTTAATCTATCAAAGCAGAGATCTGCATTCTACTTAAAGAACTAGACTGGTCTGCAGACCAGTAACGTTTATAATCTTAAGTGCAATAAAATAAGAAAGAATGTGTCAATTAGACACAAGGTAGTTCAGCCACTTAAATAGAGAGAGAAAATGAGAGTCATATACAGAAAAGAAGGCAACGTTTGGGAACTCTTGTCCAAATCCTATCCAGGAAAGAATTTCATCTGCTTCTCTGCTCTCCCTAAAACACATCCCTTTGCTGAGATAGTTACGTCCAGTTAAGGGAGCTCAATGCCATAAAATATTGAAATTATACAATGTATATAAATCCCCTTGTTCTGATTTCTGATAATCTGGCTTTTTCAGTATAGCTTATCTACAGGGAGCAAATGTACTTATCAGACAAATGTGAATGTAAAGCTAGCTTCACAGATGTTTCTCATTTTAAATTCACAAAATGGCCTCTGTTGGGTCCCTTAGTGTGAGTTAGCATCTTTATGTCCAATCATTCTTATTAACTGAGACATGGCTGAGGCTAGTTTCTGAGCACACAAGGCCAAGAGTCTGGTCTTGGACTCTTGTGAGGTCTCTGGGCAAATAAGTAAATATGACCTTGTGGCAATCTCTCTAGGTGACCAGTTGGCCTTCCATATCAAACCACCTTTTCATTCTCATTGCATTTGTTCTTAAATCTTCTAATGTAATGAGGTTCATATCAGAGAGGTACACGCAGCATAGCTAACTCTGCCTAGAGTGCATTATGGGGGCAGGGGGAGACTGGGAGCTTATGCTTCAGGTGGCAAAGGGGTCCTTCAATACAGATAGGAGGAGATCAAGACTGGATATGGTGGAAATGGAGGGCATAGTTGACAATCGGGAAAAAATTCAAAAGCAATACTCAGGTTTTTTTAATAAGCTACTTGATAAAAACTATTATTATTAAGCAATATTTTTTAAAAATTCTGAAAAGAAGCAAATTTGGGGAGAAACTATTTACATTTTAAACCTGGTGTATTTAAATTAGTTTAATATCCAAAGAGGACAAATGAATAGGTAATAATAAACATGGGCTTAGAAACCAGGACAGGGACATTGACCAAAGATTACATATGTAAGACTCATTGGCATGTAGGAGGGTATCTATTATACACCCAAGGAATATTTATAAAGTGAAAAGAAAGAACTATAGAGAATATCAACATTTAAAAGGTACATGGAAGAAGAAGATCCTACAGAAGAAGTACAATTGTGACAAACCTCATAGAGCAGGATCAAAGGCCACAGACAAGTCCAGCATGGATATGTCTGAGCACCCAGGGGATGTGCCATACTAGAGGTCTCTACAGACCTTGGAGGGAACTGCTTTGCTAGTGTATGCAAAAGAGCATAAAAGAGAGAAATCAGGCTAATGAGTGAATAAGAAATAAGGAAACAAGGACCCTCAAAATCATTAAGGTAATGCCCTGAAGCCCAGAAGTAGAGGGCTTTTTCTTTGCCATTACATATACATATCTACGTGTGTTTTGTGTATATATTTTTTATTTGTATTTGTATATTGGACATATTTTAAGTCTAAGGAGATAAAACTAAAATTTAAAAAGTGTGAAGATACAGGAGACCCAGTTAGGCTGCTAACATATGGCTATATTCAAGGGCTTCTGGATGGCTCAGTTGGTTGAGCGTCCAACTCTTGATTTCATCTCAGGTCATGATCCCAGGGTCATCATATCGAACCACGCATTGGGCTCTGCACTGAGCATGGAGCCTGCATAAGATTCTCTCTCTCTCTCTCTCTCTCTCTCTTTGCCCCCTACCCCACTTGCACATGCTGTCTCTCCAGAATAAAAAAATATATATGGTTATATTCTTACAGATTTTCCTAGTTGTTAACTGAACAACAAAGGACAGTTGAATGGCGTACCTTGGAGGTCCTGTGTGTGGCATATGTTGATACACTGGATATCCAGCAGGGTTGTGCTTACAAGTATAAAAATAAAGGTCCTATAAGCCCATTCCAATCCTAGGCAAGAGCAAGTCTACCAATGAAAGATGTTCATTTCCTCATTAGCTTTCACCCTCCCCAAATTTCTTTGGCCCTGAAATTCCCATTTTGTTCAACCATATCAGGTCCTCAATAGTGTCCCTGTTCATAGATTAGCAGAAAATAAACACAGGTCTTCAACAAGCTCATTCAGAACAGATGAGAGTTTAGATTTAGGATCTAATAGCTATTTTCCTAACTGCATTATAGGAAATAAAGTGTTTTAAATTATAAAGCTTAATGAGGTTAATTTCATTAAATTCAATCATAAATCCATGAGTACTATGACCACATAGACAGGATATTCCTTCACATCTTTTTATCCTTTTCCCCAAAATTAAAGTTAGATAAGTTTATAACTAACTGTAATTTTATTATTTTTCCTTTATAAGATTATTCATATAAATAAATAAATGCACAAATAAAAATGAAAATATCAAACATTGGGCAAAAAAATAGTCACTGTATGTATAAAATACTCATCACCCTTCATATCTGTGAGAATGTGGAATGAGAAGAAGGTAGAGGCCAAGAGGTCAAATTCAAATTAAAATGATCTCCAGCTAAATGGCAAAAAATGGTAAAACGTAACAAAACAATACAAAAACCAAAACAAAAACCACCTACCCAGCTGCCAATACTAGTTAGCATGAGCTCTTAGTGAAAGTACCCCAGTCTCTACAGTAAACTTAGCCATTTGTAGGGGGAAAATTAAAATGTTAGCCATCATCTTCTCAGTATCACGTGACCTACTTGTGCCCAAACTAGTAACAAATTAACAATAGCTAATATTCATTATTTATTATATACCAAGCACTAAAATAACCACTTTACAAGGCTTATCTCATATAATTCCAGAATCAACTTTAAGTATAGATACAATCAATATCCTGATTCTACAGATGAGATGCCTGAGGCTTGGAAAGGTTGAAAAACTAATCCAAGATCCCCCAATTAGTAAGCAAAGAAGTCAGAATTTGAACCCCACAGTCTAATTATTTATCCCTTGCCAAGTCTCATGACTTCAGGATGGAAAGGGTGAGGTTTTCCTTGGCCTGGCAGGATTGGATATTTATAGAAACCTAAGTCCATTCCACATTCCATCGATGAGGAACAGAAGCCCAGGATTTGGGCTATTTGTTTCAAGTCACTTTGATAAGAAATGGCAGGACACAGACCATTGTTTCCAGAACAATGCCATTTCTGTTGTAACCCACTACGCAAACAGACACCTGTGGATAATTAGGACAGGACAAGTCAGACATCCACAGTATACATATGCATTCAACTCAGAAAGAAAACTTGCTGATTGGCCCGAAAGGAAATGTGCAGGTTCGGGGACAATCTTCCAGCTGCCCTGGAGACGTGCAGTACGCCCTGACTCTGCCCATCACGGTTTCAGTTGTTCCTGCAACTCCTTGGAAGGAATCCTGAGCTTCCCACTCTAGCAAAGTGCTGACTTTAGCCTTTCGAGTGATCAGAAAGGCCTGAGGGATGTGCTCTAGCAAAGAAGTCAAAGGAGAAAGGGCTGGTTGACACTCAGAGACACAGGAGCTGACAGGACTTGGGGAAAATGATGGCGCCTCATGATTTCCCACAAATCCTTTCCAGGAGTGACGGATAATTACGAATGGCACCTGTAGACAAAAAGCCAATCTAAATGAAGTGGCTTATTCTTGATCTCCAATGCTTCCGTTAAGCCCAAATTTAAAATATGACTGTGCGATTGATAGCTAGCTTTTCCCCTCACTGTTTGATCTCAAACCAAAAGTAGGTAAAAATAGATTTTGGCCATGAGCACTTTTCACGTTACATTTTAAGAATGAAAGAAAGAGAAAGGGGTGGAGAGAGGAAATCTTTGAAGAAGATCAACCAAAATAATTTTTTCATGTAGCTATAAATAAAATAATTCATTTAAAAAACCTAAAATAAAGATCTGAATAAAAAGGAATTCATTATATTGTTTCTTTTTTACTAGTGAAGATGGAAACCCTTTTATTCCTTTATCCAAATGGATTTCTGGTTTGATAACTAAAATTTCTTGAAAATGGTAAATGCTCAGGTATCAGAAAGCCACAATTCTACATTTAAATGACACATAGATGCTATTAAAACTGGTGTGAATGACATCAGAAGCCTGAACCATATGTGTTATTGGAGCACCTACTGAGTATCCATCACCTATGCTGGGCATTTTTGGGAAGGAAAGGCTTTTCCACCCTTTACAGCAGGGGCTTGGCTCTCCTCTCACACTGATCCTGCACCTGTGGATTCAAGTTAATGGAGAATGGGCACATCCAACTGATGGAGGAAAATGCCTATCAGGAGTGAAAAGACTGAATTTGGGGACAGAAACTGGGCCGCACATTTTATTTGTCAGAAAACCGGGGTTTGTACTGTGGATAACCTCCTAAATACCTAAAAATACAAAAGTCACCAATGGTGGTCAGTGCAGCCACTCTGATAGCGGCACCCAGAAACTTTATAAGTTGTAGAATGCATTTGGCTGTGAATGATAGGAGCAATCCCATAATCCCCTCACCAAATGTAGCACAGGCTTAAACGAATGTAGGCAGTTTTACCTACATAACAAGAGGTTCTCAGAAGGAAATCTGGGGCTAATTTAGCAACCGCACAATGCCACTGGCAGCCAGCCTCATTCTTGTCTTCATTTCACCATCCTCGCATTCCCTTTTGTTTGTATGGTTACTTCATTATCATAAGATGGCTGCTTCGTATCCAGCACTGAGTTCACGTTCTGGAGAAGGGAATAGGTAAACACTGCAGGGCAAAAGGTATGGGCAAGCGGAGTCCCTCCCTCTTTAGAAACCTTTCCTAGAAGTTTCATCCAGTAAATTCTAATTTCATCTCATTGACCATCCTTGGCTGCCAGGAATGCTGGCAAGTGTAGTACTTTTCATTTAGTTGAAGCATGCTAACGATGATAAAATTGGGAGCAAGAAAAGGAAGCTGGATACTGGGAAGAAAACTTCCAGCTCTGCCACAGACAGGAAGAAGAATGTGGAATGGCATGGCTGCTGGTCAGTGTCAACCATAAAGTTGAGGAATAGACTTTGGACTTCCAGACATTTTCATTTCTCTACACTAACCTATTTTGGTGTAATTAATCATTTCTTTATCAACCTCCTTTGTATTTTCAAACTATAACACAGATCGCTTCCCATAAAACAACCCAGTTCAATTCAACTACCTTTAATCACAGCTTTATATTTACCAAGCACTAGTTTTAGCATATAAGAAATCTATGGCTAACATTTATTTAGTAGTTTCTGTGCTTAGGCATGGTACATATAATCCTACATCCTTAAAACATTCCCATTAGCTAGATATTATTTTATTTTTGTCTGTTTTGTTGACTGTTGTATCTCAAAATACCTATGATGGTGCCTAGAAATACACCAATAAGTATTTGTTGAATAAATGAATCCTCATTTTACAAATTGAAAATTTGAAGCATAAATTGTGTAACATTTAATTTAGTGAATGCCAGAGGCTGATTATAAATCCTTATAGTCTGATTCTAGAACCTATGTTCTTACCACTATGACATGACAGCTGGTCTCAAGTAGGAATAAACAACTTTCTGATGGCAAGGACCATGGTTTACTTGTCTGTTCGTATCCTTAGCTACTAACACAGTGCCTAAAGTGTCTTAGGAGCCAGTAAATACTCTTGATGAATTAATGACAGCCAGAGGATCCAAGAGTGACCAGTGGATCTACAAGTCCCAACCTTATATCATCTCAGGGATGATGGAATGGCCCTGGCAAAGCCAGACACATTCTTTCAAACATTTAAACAACCTAATCATAGAAGTCTCCAGAGAGAACACTCTTCCTCTATATCTTGATATAAAGCTTTCTCTCACTACATTTTGAAATCTTATTTCCAAAAAAAAGAAAAACGAACAAAAAATAAAACAAAACAAAATTAAAAAAAAAAACTAAACATTTAAAAAACAATTAAAGGAGTAGGAAATACTTCTTGAGCTAAAGCTTTGGGTTTGTTTAGGCTTGCTATATTTAGTGAAAATAATTCAAACTCCTTAGCTTGCCATTCATAACTTCTTTTCCATGAGCTAGTCCTATTCCTATTTTTCATTACTGATCAGTACCTCCTGAGGCCGCAGCCATCCTTGGCTTCTTGCCATGCTTAGCACCTGATTGCCATGTGAATTTGCACATGCCCTTAGCACCACTTATCTACCTGAGGCTCTCCAACTTTGCTTGCCTGAAAAATTTTGTCTTCCAAGTTGAGCTGAAAGTTCTAAAACAAAGTTGTTACTATTTCAGGACATGACATTCGCTATTTCTTCTGCCTGCAACTTTCTTCTACCAGGTAATATATATAACTTGTTCTGTTATTTCAGTTAGAACTTTGCTCAAATCATGTATCATCAGATATTCTATCACTGATCCTTCTATTCAAATATTTCCTTCTACTCTCTACTTGATTTAGTTTTCTGGTACATAGCAGTACTAGACAATGTATTTTATATTCATGTTTATATTGTCATCTCCCAATAGATAGTAAGATTCTTAGAATCTCATCTCTCTTGGTTACCATCATAACTGCATAACTTAGAAGGGTACCTAACATATTGTAGGATCTTTCTCAGTATTACTTCAGAGAACAAATGAATCAATGAAATTAATTAAAAAATGTCATGAAAGACAACTGGAAGAGATCAGTGCAATGTACTCTTAAGATAGTGACAAAAGCCATACACAAAGATGATTAAGACAGATCAGCTCCTATACTAATGTAAACATCAGTTATATCAACTAAAATGGATATACTTTTGGTTCTTGTCCCAAAAGCAATTCTTCATATGTGCATTTTCCATCTGTGAAGGAAGAGGTTTATGCAGTTCTCAGTTTTTATCTTGTGGATTCCATGGGAACAACATGCTTTATGTAACCAGTTATCCAACTTAAGAAAATTTCAAATATATCCTAGATGAAAAACTTCCAGAGGCCCTAATTGGTATTAAATATAATCCTGAAAATCATATAGCTGAATATCAACAAACACAATGAGGAGAGGAAGTAACGATATGACTATTCTGCAACCAAGTAACAAAGTTTGGAGGTATCTGGGTGGCTCAGTTGCTTGAGAATCTGACTCTTGATTTGGGGTCAGATCATGAATCCCAGGGTCAGGAGATAGAGCCTGCCTCAGGCTCCATGCTGGCAGTGCAGAGCCTGCTTGGGACTCTCTCTCTCTTTCTCTCTCTCCCTCTCTTTCTCTCTCTCTTCCTCTGCCCCTCCCCTGCTCATGTGCATGAGTGCACTCTCTCCCTCTCTTTCTTTCTCTCTCTAAAAGAAAGAAATGAAATTTTGATACTACATCATTACCTAATGGTACAGAAGAAAGTATAAATGTTAAATTGAATTGAAAGTTTAATTTCAACAAATTGAAAATTTGTACGTAAACATAAGCAAGAACCTACAGACTCTAAAAGAAATAAATTATTAATACAATGGTTGTTGAATCATCAATTCCAGGAATATTTTAAACAGAATTTTTATCCCCTTTGTTAGGAAAATCTGGATGTAGACTTTAACATCTTACTTAAGGTTGAACTATATGACCTCTTTAGATACTCCTATGGACTGAATTGTGTCTCCCCCCACCAAAAAAAAAAATTAATTTATTAAACCCTAACCCCCAATGTGACCCAGATTTATTCACATGGCAGTGACATGGTGGTATGGTTTCAAGAGAAAAAGCAGAAATGTGTATAACCCCTTGAGGCCCATGCTCAGAAGTGACATAGGGTCACCTGTGCCACATTCTATTGACCAAAAGCAAGCCACAAAGCTGTATCAGACTCATGGAGTAAGGAATTAGGGAAATAGATTTACCTTTTGATGGAAGAATCTGCAAGGTCACACTGCAAAGACCATGAGGCTGCTAATTGTGACCTTGAATGCAATTGATTCACATTAGAGTACCTGAAAATGCAATTTACAAAGTAAATGTGTGAGTGGAAATGGAAGTGGGAGGGGGGCACCATATGGGGATAAATCAGAGCTGACATTACTTAAGCATAATTATCGTAATTTAAGTAATAGTCCTACATATAGAGAGTGAGAGTAGAGAGAGTACTCTAATTTTCTTAATGAAGAAGAATTCACTTCTTTAAAAAAAAAATTAAAGGAATTTAAATGAGAAGGATCTTAATTACATAACCTTAACATGGAGATTTTTCGCTCTCTGAAGAAAATCAATTCATGTTGTGCTGAAATCTAGGAGATTCATTTTCCCCTTGCTGTTGAATGAATATTTCCTTGTAATAATTCTTTGCAGAGCACAATAACTACCCAGCTAGTCTGTCAGTTTTCTCCGAGTGGGAGGCTGTCAAATGATATACGAGAGTCAGGAAAAATGCATCCATCTTTCTGCATGGTGACATTCATGAATCAGACCAAAAGCTTTTAGTAATATGGAGACAATATGTGAGTTTTAGGCCTAAGTGCACAGAAACAGAACAGAACTGTCACGATTATGAACAACATGTTCCCTGACAGAGGAGGCAAAAGTCAAAAAAGAAAGTAAACAGCCTTCATTTTCTTTTAAACCTTCAAAATGATTTGGTTTTCTTTTTTTAGATTCTTCCCCTCCTGGTTTAACAATGGTTAAACAAATATATTTTTTTCTTGGACAGCACAATCACAATTACATTATGGTAGTCTCATCCCAAACGTAGGTCAAAATTAATTCATGGAATACTTGATAGTTGACACTAAAGCAGGATAGTAAGAGGAAGCAATGCATAGTTTGGGGCTTAATGGAAAAGGGAGCTGACTTCTTGAAAAAGAAGTATGAACTTCCATTTTTAGTTAATTCTAATATAAATACATTTCATGGTATTTTAATAAAAATTGGGCAAAGCAATTGTTATCTATCTACTCCAAATGGATAAATGTGACATCTACTTTCTTAGTATAGATACTCACTAAACATAAACACTTAAGTCATTTCTTTTTTTTCTATCTTTTCATTTTTTTCTTAAACATATTTGACCAAGTTGGCCACACTGTGCTAATGTTTTGAGACTATTTAGGCACAGTCACCCTCTTTGTTGAGGGAAGAAGTCCTTACAGAATTGAGATGCAAAGTTATAATCTATTAAGGTCCAGGCTACTGCTATGAATGTTCCTCAAAGGAGATAAATGGAAACTGATGGCAAGAGAAGGTTAAAGTGGAAAAGGAAGATATTCAATATTCAAGAATTAGTATCTGCCCTTGCAGTTCATGTTTGCTTCCTTTATTGTCATCATTACATAATCTATAGAACATAAAATGAATTTTCTGTTGTTTATTTGGTAAAATTCAAAATTTTACCAAATAAATATTTAAATTTTATCTCTAATTTTCAATCTGCATATGCATTCTGAACTTTAATGTAGCTGGAGTGGGGCAAATCTAACCACACCCCAGGTCTTGGCCCCAGGGTGAGGTAGTGGTGGCCCAGGCTTCTGTTGGATCTCTGTGCTTTAATATAAAATAGGAGTCTCTCAGCAAGGTTCTCCAGAAGAATGACTAGTGTCAACCTGGTCAAATCCAGAGAAATTATTCTGAAAATAGCGTCTCCTAAGGTTTCCTTACCAGAAGTACCTAAAAATGGAGTTAGTGTGTTCTGCTTTCTTCTACTTTTAAAGGGATTCTATTTCCCGAATATAGCATGACAAGCCTGTGAGGTTCCAGCAGTGGGGCATTATTATAGGTCGGGACACCTCAACAGAGAAAACTTTGCTGTTTCTGAACAAACTAACAAAAAGTTGTTAGATTTGGTGGTGACAGTTAGGCTAAATTAAACACTTCTGGATGTTTGTTTAACAAAATCACAAAAATTGAGTCAAAGTAATCCCTGAAACACCTTCACACCTGCTTAGTTTAATGACTAAGTTTAATGACTACTCTTGCCTTTAAAGAGTTAAACCTCAGATTTCCAATAGTTCACAAAAGCAGTTTTGAAAACTGTCCTCATTAAGCATGGGAACACACTGCCCTTGAGCCCTGAGATGAGAAAATTTCCATCCAATGTAATTGCTCCGAGTGAAATACTACATAATATTAACCTACTTGGGCATCCCAAGAAGCTTTCAAGTGGCTCATTACCTCTGAAGATAGCAATGTACTTCCTAATGTTTTCAAAACTCACTGGAAACAGGAAATGGAAGTAGAAAGCAAGGTCTTCTAAAATAATCATAATATTCATGCTGGCCCTGGCAGAATCAAGGAGTCAGTATTCAGTGAGTGATCACGAGGTGCCAAGTGCTTCACACTTACTAATTCATTTCATCTTCACAAACACCATATTTTCCCTTTTTACAATGAAGAAAACTGAGGCACAAAGAGAGTAAGTAATACGTCTGGTGTCACACAGCAAGAAAAAAAAAAGAAAGAAAGAAAAAGAAAAAATGGCAAAAACTAGGATCCTAATCTCCATAGTTTAATACACTACATGATTCTTTCCCTTTAAAATAATTCTGGCTTCCTGAGGATGATTCAGGTGGGTTTTCTCAGCAATTTTTACTCTGTTGAATTGCATCGCTTATGTGGGAAGAGGACAGGCCAGCTCATAGCAGCTAAATGGGGACTCTGCATCCAGGAAAGGAAGGATGGTCCAGGAACTGTGTCAAGCACAATATTTCATATTGTGCTGTGCTCACAGTGGGTCTTAAGCACACTTTTACTAGATGTATTACAGTATCTTTGGCTTCTGCTTATTGTCAAAGGTGTGAATGGTTGAAGTTCCCTGTTGATAAAGGAACATGAGCAACATAAAGAAAAACCCCAGCACCTTAGAGTTAGAAGAAACTAAACAGGTACATTTCTTTTGGTTGTGAAATGAACCCTCACTAGAGAGGCCCTGTTGGGGCCCACTGTGTTATAAAAATATTCATGATATAATTTATTGATAATCTATGTGGGAACAATATTGCACATTTCATATGAAATATTTTGTTTTTAAAAATTTTTTAATGTTTATTTATTTTTGAGAGAAAGAGACACACACGGAGAGTGAGCAGAGGAGGGGCAGAGAGGGAGGGAGACATAGAATCCAAAACAGCACAGAACTGTCAGCATAGAGCCCGATGAGGGGCTCAAACCCACGAACCATGAGATCATGACCTGAGCTGAAGCTGGACGCTTAACCAACTGAGCCACTCAGACACTCTCTTTTTTTAATTTTACTTAATGTTTTATTTAATTTTTATCATACCTCTATAAGATTGCTAGTATTGTCCCTATTTTAGAGATACCAACCTCAGTGCTAGTCAGTGACAGAGATACAATTTTAACTTGGGTCTGTTTTAATCCAAAGCCTGTGTTTTTCACTGCCACTCTAGTTTTTCACAAAAGAGAGTATAAATGTATTTTTTAGTTTCATGCAGGAATTGCCTTTATTGTATTGGTAATGTGTCTTGAATAGAGAGCCAGACAACATGGTTGTATACAGGCCTAGGGTCTCCTAAGCAGGTCGTCAGGAGTCAGGAAATGCCCAGAGACTTGATTCAAGACAAAGTGGTAGTGGGAATGAGACTCCACGGAAGAGAAGAATCGAGGTAGACAAAATGGCAGAAGCACAGTCCTCAAAACTGAAGTTATCCAGACTTTGCCGAGATTGGCATTTATAGCTCCTTGTTACCACAGGGTCCAGTAACTCTGTTCTTATACTCAACCTGGATGCAATCCTCAAGTTACAATTAATGCTCTTTCTTGTCAGAATTTGGATGTTGCCCCTAATAGGACACCATTAAACTCACAGTAAGTTCGGTAGTCAAAATTTCAGTACCTCACAAGGGCATACCTTGCTGACAATCACGAGAAGCTTGCCATTGCCTGGTATATCCACTTGTTCTTGTCTCTTTCAACAAATGAAACTTTCCATTTTTACCAAAATATGTCAACAGTAACAGAATATATGCCCATCTGAATTATTTAAGAATAGCTACCTTATTTCAAGATGGCAAACTAAACCACAAATTTTACCATTTAGTGTGTACCTTTATGCCATCTCACTGTAGACACACATTATTTAACTCCGTTGAAAGTTATAGTGGAGTAGGCACTAAATGATTGTTGCTAAATGATCAATACATTCATTAGGACTCTTTCCATCACAAGTGTAGAAACTCATCCAAAACCAGATTACATTTAAATAGGGAAATTTTTGACTCACATAGTATAAAATAGGTGCTGGCCTTAGGATAATCTGATTTCTTGTACTGTTATCAGTGCCTGGATCCAACTCTAGTCTTGACATATCTCTGTGTGTTGTTCTCATCCTCCCTTCCATATGGTGGGTGTAAAATAAACAAGGTGGTGATGGGGTTCTTTGTGCGAGCAGCAGCAAAATGCAAGTTCTTCTGTTCTGCTTTAGAAGTGTTCCAGAGAAGGACTGTGTTTGACCCACTCAATCACTTGCATACGATTTTGGACCACTGACTACTGAAAAGGCATGGGTGTCATACTCCACCATCACCCTGTTGCTGGTGCAGTGGGGTAGGGCCAGATTCACATGGTAGGAATCTCAGACGAAAATGGAAATGATTTTGCCAGAAGAGAAAAGACATGGTAAGATGACTAATAAAAACAACAACAACAACAAATAAATAAATAAATAAAAATAGATATTTGCTTTCCATCGGTCTAAAAAGAGAGATCTTACTTGATTTAATGAAATATCCACTCTAATTGTGTCTGAAATTCCTAAATTCTTTACACTAAAGGATACTCTGTATATTGGACCTCATTGTTAAGAAAAAACAAACACAGTTGGACTAGAAATTGAAGACTTGTCTTTGGATCAGAGTCAAATGGAACAAAAATTATAACCATGGGCTACCTAAAATTTGTGGATATTTATGAGTTTCTGTTTGTTTGGGTTTTTTTTTTTTTTGGTATTTTTTTTTTTGGCCTGAATATTAGAACCTAAAGTGAATTAAACATCATAGAATAAAACATTGTCTCTATTTAAAGAAATCATTTGAGAAATACTTTCTGAGTACGTTTCCTATTGTAGGACTAAGATCAATTCCCACAAAAGCATTGCATGTATTTCTCATATTGTTTCTAGAATTTATTTGCTGAAGGTGGTTAATGACTAATTCATTAACTTACCAAGCTTAAAATTCTTTATTCTCTTTTAAATCCTCTCTCTTCCAAAAGGAGGGCATTTCTACAGGAATCATTTTCTTTTCAATTTCCTTTTCAGTTTTATACATGTGGCATTCTGAAAAATATAAAACGCAGAGATTAAAGAGGAAAATCACCCTTTTATTATCTCACATATATAGCCGCTTATGTAAGTATGGTTATACCATCCTTTCAAAATATACAAGGATGTAAAGGAACGTGGCTGAACTGAGTCTTGTAATTAAGCATGGAAATTTTTGCTGAGGAAAGGAAGGCGTTTTGAAATACTGTTCTTACACAAGCTGGTAGTGATATTTTGAACAAGAATTTAATTTATAGATTCATATTGTAGAACCTCAAAAACTAGCAATCCACATGTAAATATATTTGTTTTATTTCAGAGTATTTCAGAAGCTTTCCATGAGTAATAATGTTCTGGGAATTTTCGTTATGAGGTATATGCCTGAAAACCTGTGTGGGTGGCTCACTGTTGAGTGGAAATTCTACTGCACTCTGATGCTCTGCAATCTTAGAGATGTTGGTAATTTTCAAAAGCAGATGTTCTTCTTTGCATCTATGGTAATATTTAGCATATATGAAAGTGCTGAATACGTTAGGATGACCAAATGATAGGCTTTACTGTTTCTGTAGTCTATTTAAGGTTTGGAAAAGAAAAAAAAACCTAAAAGGAACTGTTATTTAGCTCAAGGCTAATAAAAAGACAATAGAGCAAATTAAATTTATTGCTGTCTAGGTTTAGAATTCCATCATAGCCTTTATCTCATGGTAATTCTAGAAATGACCACCATCAGTAACATCTTTCCCCAAAGTGTTTTTTTGTGGATATTCCCATAGTGGTCAGTAAATACTCAAAAAGAGACTCAGAAGCCAAAACTAAAAAGAAGTTAGAGTGATCATTTTTGCCTGTCGATTTTTTTTGAAAAAAAAGGAAGAGGTGACACATGATTTCTACCCACATGCAAAAATGAAATCGGTGTTCAAGACCCAAGCTTAAATGACACTGTTACATGTCTCCATCTCAACAAATAAATCAAGATCTTTCTATTTTTTGAGCATTAAAAGCTAATCATATGCATGTAAATTAAAGAATCCCAGTTTAGAGAAGAGATATATCATTGTTTTATGGACAGAAGAGGAGAATTAGATACTGGGGTTTCATGAATTTAGAATATTCACTCAATAGCTAGTCTCTGAACTCCTATTCAACATCAAGCTCTGTTCTAGGCACTGGGAAAAAGTATGGTGAGTGAGATAAAATCATGGTCGTTCATGAGTTGTCAATGTCATTCAACTATCACTGACCCTTTCTGTCTAGTTATTTATCTAATGATCTTGATAAAATTCAATCTTATTGGCTGAATAAGGAGGCTATTGTATATGAAACAAAATTCTTTGGTCCTTAAGTAGAAAAGATTCAAAGGCCAAGATATCTGCTCTAAATTGAATAATGAGATGTGGCATACCAACTTGATCAAAACATTAATTGACAACTTTAATGTGTTTCCTCTAGGTTGAAGATCCCTTAGGAATGCCTGTGGAAGCATCAAAGAAAAGAAATATGAGAATATCCATTCTTTTCATCTGTTTCAATAAGTTTAAAAATGGAAGCGTGGTGAAATCCTCTGTAAACGTCCTTAATGTAGATCAAGTCCCATAAACCTTGATATCAAGACATAAAGGAAAGCTTTCTCCTGTTGTGTTGGGAGGGCAGTAATATCTTTGACTTTTATTTCACCAAGTGGTAGTCTCAAAAGATTAATGTGTATTCGTCAGGTGGAAAATTTCATAAGAGATTCTAAGTTTCTCATTTTAGACATTAGTATTTTCTAAACCAAAGATCATATATTAAGACTGCAGTGTTGTGGAAACTAATTTGACAATAAACTATTAAAAAAAAAAAAAAAAAAGACTGCAGTGTGCTCTGGTCAGAGTTTTACAGAGCTCTCATGGGTTCTAGTGGATAATTCCTTTGCTAATGTCTCTGAAGATCATTGAAAAAGGGATGCCATCATTTCCCAGTTTCAAAAAAAATATTCCCTGTCCTAAAAGTGTCATAGAATATGATGGCTGCCCCTTATCCATTCTCTCTTCAGTCAACCATCTGTGCTGGCTCAGCAACAACATCCCATTCTGCAGTGACGAGTCTATAGGGACTGCTGAGAGATGCCAACTCAAACTTCTGCCTGACCCCCTCCCTCAGTCATCTAAAGAGCCATATGCAAATCAGGAACAAATGAGGTCACTGGAAGGAGAACTTGGACTTATTTAGTCAACAATCTGCCTGGGATAACTCCTTTGTCAGTGAAGGAGACATGAAGAAAAAAAATGTTTTTCAATCCAGCACAAAATTGAATTTATGTTTCCTATCACGCTCCCCTATGCCATTTTGAAATAATAAATTTTTAGCTGCATGACCCTAGGCAAGAAGTTTTAGGAACTAAGTACTATCTCCAAATACCTAACCTAAAGGGCTGTTGCAAGAAAAAAATGAGATGATGTATAAAAGAACTTATCACAGTACCTGGTAAACATGGAGACCATACTGTATCCTCCAGAAAGTACTATTTGCATTGATTTCTATGTATGGAGACCCCTGGAATTGGGTGATAATGTGATATGCTGGCAAATATGCACATTTTTAAAAATACGCACATGGCCAGACATAGAGTGTGCACTATACAGATATGCTTTTTACTTTTCTCTATGCATCAGTTAATAATATTAGTGATGAGACTATTGTCTACTAAAGCTACCAGGCTCTGATGACATGCCTACCTGCTGTGTTATTGCATAGTGACTGTGCTCAGGGCAACCTACTCTGGACATTTCTCTCCCTCTCTTCAAATCCTCTCAAGTCATGGCTAGCCTCCAGGAAGAGCTCTTTTCAGCTGCTATTCAGACACATTTTCTAGCACTTTCAGGACACTGGATGTTTCTGATGCTCTTCAGAACGTGATCTTTCATTGTTTACTGATATTTACTCTGTTTCCTTTACTATTTCCTTGAAGAAACTATATAGCCTCCCCCAAAAAACCATAATAGTTTTTTTGGGGGGTTTTTTTCCAGCAAGTACAGCACTATTATTTACATATCTTTTTTTTACAGACTTTATAAGTCAAATCTATTCACTACAGTACAATATACGAACAAAAGAAAGACCACAGCAAAGGAAAAAGTTACAGAAAACTCTCAACTCAGGACTGTACATTAGAATGCTAACTACTAGAAAGCACACAAAAAGCCAGCCACACTAATGCTCAGAGAATGGAAAATAACACAAATTAATCATGACTGACCATGGGTGGGAGAACAAAACAGTCAAACACTTTGGAGAGAAATTTGACAACACCTGTTAAAATTAAATTTAAACATATCCTACAATGCAGCAAGTCCACTCAGTTACACACCTCAAAGAAACTAGCACATGTGCACAAGCAAAAGTAATTAGAATATATATTTGAGCATTGCTCCTATCAGTGAAAAACTGAAAAGAACCCAAATATCTACCAAACAAGAATGATTACAATAGAATATTATACAGCAGTTAAAAATGAACCAACACAAATAAACATGAATAAATCTCAAAAATAGAATCTTGAGTGAAAAAGCAACTTGTAGTATTCGTCCAATTAGTATTTTCAATAAGTATTTATTAAATATTATCTATGTGTCAGATATACAAGATTGTTGTGAGTAGTAGAAATTCAGTTGGGAAGAAAATAGACAAAGTCTGTGATCTCAAGAAGCTCACATCCTCATAAGAGAAAAGAGATAAGTAGAAAATAAATAAATATATCAAGGGTGAAAAATGAGTGAAGAAAATTAAAACAGAGTTAGGGTATAGATATTGAAGGCACTGCTTTCTATAGGGCAGTCAGGGAGAGATTCTAATAAAATGTTTCAGCAAAAATCTGAAGGAAATGAAGGAGCAAACAGGGCAGTAAACAAGCATAGGAGTGCCTGGGTGGCTGAGTCAGCTGAGTATCTGACTCTTAACTTTAGCTCAGGCCATGATCCCTAGTTCGTGAGTTTGAGAACTGCATCTAGCTCTGCACTGACAGCGAGACACCTGCTTGAGAAACTCTCTCTCTGTGCCCTTCCTCTGCTTGTGTACATTCTCTCTCTCTCTCTCTCTCTCTCTCTCTCTCTCTCTCTCAAAAATAAATAAACTTTTAAAAAAGAAAGAAAATAAGCATAAGCCCTGGGTAGGACCTGGGTATGTTCCAGGGATAGTAAGGAGGCCAGAGCAGCAAGGGAAAAAGAGTGGTAGGAACTGAGTTCAAGGGGCAAGAGCACATAGCAAGATCAGAGGTATGTGCTCTAGGTAAGAGAGAAAATCAGCAATGGATTTTGGAAAGAGGAGTTATTTACATAATTTACTTGTCTTCAAAAAAAATCACCCTGAGTGCTGATTTGAGAATCTCCTGTATGGGACCAAAATGGAAGCTGGGAAACCAGCTGATTGTACTCTCCGAATGTTTTAACTATTTCATAATTTTTTTTTTTTACAAATAGTTTATTGTCAAATTAGTTTCCACATAAACTATTTCATAATTTTAAAGATATGCTCAAATAGATTGGTTTATATTTATATGCATCTGTGTATAAAATGTATTTGTGTCTATACATATATATTTATGTATATAAAATATTTCAGAGACAACTAACCTAACAAATAATAGAAGATATGCCAGCGGGATAGATGTATATAGTCTATACTGGGTAAAGGATAGAAATACCACCTTTTAGTCACCCTTGGTCTAAGGGCCAACAAATAACTTTGGTGCCCAACTGAGAAATCAATGCTACTTCAGGAACAAGATGTTTACAACTATACAAAAACTAGAGTAAAAAAATTCATTACTCGTGATTGTAGAAAAATTGGATCGCATACGACTATAACAATTAAACACGACACAGCAAAGAACACAAGGGATAAAAAGATGAGTCACGTTTTAGAAGAGTAGTTGGATCACATGATCTTTATGATTCTTTCCAGTTGTAATTAGAATAGTAGTAACAGGGAAAAGTGTAACTCTCTCACCTGGTGTCAGGTACAACATCCTGAAGCTTAAATATCTATGTGTGACATTTAAGTGTTATTAATCATTAGGAAAATGTAAATTAAAGCCTCAATGAGATAACACTACACCAGGGTCAGCAAACTTTTTCTGTAAAGACCAGTTCATAAATATTTTTGGCTTTATAAGCTAGATGGTTTCCATCACAGCTACTCAACTCTGCCATTGTAAAGCAAAAATAGCCACAGAAAATATAAGCAAGTGTGCACCACTGTGTTCCAATTAAATTTTATTTGCAAAAACAGGCGGTGGGCCAAATGTGCCCCTTGACTGGTTCTTTCATTACATTCTCTAGAATGGCTGAAATTAAAAAGAGTAACTGTACCCAGTGTTGGAAAGGATGTAGAACAGCTGGAATTCTCATGCACTACTGGTGGGAATGCAACATGATACAACAACGTTAGAAAACAGTTTGGCAGTTTACTAAAAGAATAAACTATATCTACCACATGGTGCAGCCATTCATCTCCTGGGTATTTACTCAAGAAAAATGAAATCACAACGTGTTTTACATGACTTTCAGAGTAACTTTATGTACAATAACTAAATGCTGGAAACAGCTCAAATGTTCATGAACAGGTAAATGGGTGCACAAATTTCGTCTTATCTACCCAATGGACTCACTCATTCAGGAATCAAAAGAACAGACTATTGATACAGCTACATTGTGGATGCATCTCAAAATAATTTTGCAGTGTTAAGCAAGTAAGAATACATACTTTTTTTCCAAATTTATAAAAAATTCTAGAAGCAGAAAATTAATCTATAGTGACAGAGAGGAGATCAGTGGTTGCCTGAAGTTCAGGGTGGAGGCAGCAAAGGGTGGAGAAGGATTACAAAAGGGAACAAGGAAACACTTGAGGGTGATGGAAATGTTCATTGACTTGACTGAGATCAGAGTTTCATAGGTGCAGACATATCACTAAAACTTACCAAATTCTAATACTTTAAATATGTGCAAAAACAACTGTGGCAGAGAGGTTAAAGGAATGGTACAGAAAAATGATTTCCCTTGAAGAGGACCATGGATTAGGCTACACTGAAATCTTTCCCATGAAGTCTATGGCTAATGGTTAGGTATCCCCGCTAAACTATAAAGGTATCAATGTCCAGGTTTAATTTTTAAAGTTAATAAATTTAAAAGCAAAAATGAATTATACAGGATTTTAGTAATGAATTTCTCATACACAGTCACATATAAGGAAATTCCAGCAAAGCTGATGAATAAAATTTATACTGTAACAAAAATTTTTAATCAATGTCAACTTTGCTGCATTAATAGGCTGAATTCTTTGTGGGCTTTAAATAGTGGCAATGGTGACTCATAATTTAGGAGTTAAAAATCAATGCTTTAATTATGTTGAGGGATCCAGTGGAGCTATCATAATTAAAATGATAATAAATTAGTCATGTAGACTTAAGTTGAGAAAGTGGATATATCTGTTTTATAATAAGTGTGATATATTAGTATGTAGATTTGGGGATTTTTTTCCTGCACAAAGTCAGTATTCCCATATTCTTTGAGCATGGATACTGGAAATTGGTCATGTAGCTTACACATATTTTTTTAAAAAAACAATAGACATCATCATCATCCCACTGTTTTCTTAAAGAAACAAACAGCCTGTGGCTCCCTGCGGACAGATATTAGGTCCCTACTGTTCTACCCCTTGGCCCTGGCACAATGTCTGACAATATGTGGAAGTGCTCAATTAATGAAACTAGCGGTCTCCTCTTCAACTGTCCCTCAAAAACTACCACACTGAACTTGTAAACTAATACTACATTAAGGCAGCTTCAAGAAATGTTAAATTATGCATAATAAAAGCAATCAGTAAGTGCATAATCTTTGAAGACCAGTAGCTTTGAAGAAAGGCATAAGCCTAAATAATAATAAAAATAGTAATAATAGCACTATAGCAATAATAAAAACCAATAGTAATAAGAGTAATATTGGACACTTACTATATGTCAGGTACTGTGTTAAGAACTTTACAGTTTTATCTTTCACTCTTCACAACAATCGTGTAAGATAGGTATTATCATTATCATCACTTTACACTGTACTGAACTATTTATTAGTTACATAGTTGTGTCGGGAAGCTGTGTATATCTTTCTTGTGTTCCACCATGTGCCCAGCACCAGAGAGTTCTAACACAACAGATATTTGTGAGCACATTAAACTACTGAATAAGGAAGTTATGCAGCTAGCCCAGGGTTCCCTACTTTTTATATAGCAAAGTCGAGACTTAAAATTAGATCACCCAAACTCCTAATTCCATTTGCTTATTGCTCTTTTTTTAAAGTAGCAATGTAGGGCTTGAATTCATGAACCTGAGATCAAGAGTCACATGTTCTACCACTGAGCCAGCCAGGTACCCCTTATTGCCCTTTATTTATGCCAGTAAAAAGTTGAAAACAACCTAAATGTTCAATGGCACAGAAATAGTTAAATGCATTTTGCTACAGTAACTCTATGCAGTAATATACAGCCATTAACATGTTAATTTAAAAACACTAACTAGCTACATGGGAAAATGTTCATACATTAATGGGGAAAAAGAAAACAAAATTATATCTCTGCTTTGATTACAATTATGTAAAAATGATGCATACATATTAATAAGAAGTATAAGAGAGTAAAATATTAAGCCATCTATTCTATGGCAGTTAGAGATAATGTATTTAATTTTCATTATTGTTATTTAATACAGCCTTCTAAAAACTACTCTAAAAGAGAAGAAAAACTGTAGCATGGGATATGCTTGCATTATGTGGAAACTGCATTTCCAGTTTGCAGAAACTGGTGAGTTTGCATTTAAACACCACCTCAAACCATTCCCATTTCGAATAAACATGATGTTTGCGTTGAACAAGTAAGAATTAAGTTAAAATCCTGGTAGATGGGTAATGTGTCGTTTTGGGCAGGCAGGGAGATTACCATACACCTAAAGCAGAAAAAAGAAGTTAACAAGTCTTTCCTGCCTTCTCAAGAGGTCATCTTCATAAAAGTCTTCTATTTCTTTGTACCAGATCTACAAAATCTACAGAGCATTAGTTACGCTGACAACACTCTGTAGGATAAGGAATTCTGGTCACCAAATTCCCCGTATGTAGCCATCTTCTTCAGCAAGTTTAACACCAAAATAATGTTTCCTTCATTAATAATCTTTATGTAGAAGCATTCGGGCATCCAGGGGGTCATTTCTGCAGCTTTCTTCTGCAGTTTAGGAGCCCTCACTCCCACTCTAGGGATCAGAGACTGAGATTACCAGATCCTCCAAAAGGATACGTCACTGTCAACAGATACACAGTGGGCATGGGTCACAGTCCCCAACGTAAAGCATTTGAGTCCCAGTTCTACTACTTACCAGCT
Organism: Crocuta crocuta; assembly: GCF_008692635.1. NCBI lineage: Eukaryota > Metazoa > Chordata > Mammalia > Carnivora > Hyaenidae > Crocuta > Crocuta crocuta. The sequence continues at coordinate 3,898,343 of NW_027533089.1, read as the reverse complement.
TGGGACAAGAACTGAGATAAGTTACTTAACTTTTCTAAACATCTGTGTTCTTGGTTCTAAAATGGAAACCATATGGCCCTCAACTCATTGGCATATAGAAAGGATCAATTGAGGAAATGTAAATAAAGTGTCTAGGCCGTAATAAGTGCTCATTAATATTAAGTATTACTATAATAATACCTATTAATAGTATTGTATGTCCTTATCAAGTGCCTGCAGTACCTATTCCTCATCAAGTACCCCCAACAACTTCAGGATGCTTTGCACAGCCCTTCCACTGACTCTTCATCATATCTTCACTGTTTGTCTAACCTCTATTTATATCTCCTGTATGCGTGTGTGTGTGTGTGTGTGTGTGTGTGTGTGTTTAAGGTTACTTTTTTGCTCTCTCACTTCTAAGAATCTTGAAATCCTTCACCGAGATTTAATAGGTATATAAAAATTATTTGTTTAATGAATGGATAAATTCAACATCTTTTACTCAATCTATAAATATTAATTTAATATTAAAGCATTTTTCCATTAAATTAGAGTCTTTCTCTGAGTGTTTGATATTGGAAGCCATTCCAGTTGATGTAGTAAATCGAAAACATAATCTGACCTTTTGTGAGGGAGAAGGGACTATTGCCACAGTCTAGACTCAAAGGATACAAGAGTGGTCGTCCCCAATTATCCCCACTTAATTCATTAGCCTGGACTGTGCATAAACCAGATGGATTTTGATGGACGACAGTGGACTAACACAAACCACCACAAACTAATCAGCACTCGCCCCAGTGACATCTACTGTACCAGATCTGGTATCTTTACTAGAGCATATTAATACAGCTCTAGGAATGCCATATATGCCTTTTATTTGGTGAATATGTTATATTCAACATCCTTCAGGATATCAGAGGCACTTTGCATTCACTTAATATGAACAATTAAACATTAACAATCTTGCTGCAGGGCTGTGTCAACTCTACTGCCCTCTATCACAATATAATCTGAAGGGACTTGAACCATCTGAAGATTGCAGCACATCACATTAATACCCTATATGGATGACATCACTGTAATCAGACCTGATGAGTAAGAAGTAGAAAGGCTAGATGTCTCAATAAGAAACACGCTTCCCAGAGAAAGAAAGAAAAACCATACAAAGATATTGGAGCCTACCATGTCCATGAAGTTCTTTGGATGCACTGATCTGAGGCATGCCAAAAGATCATCAAAATGAAGAATGAGTTATTGTATCTCTCATCTACTATCGCAATGAAACTCAGTGTATAAAAAGATCTCTTCATGTTTTAGAAGCAGCAGATCCCATATTTGGCAATACTGATCTGTCCACTTATTAAATGACAAAGAGACTGCTGGCAATGGGATGACAGAGGCTAGGTAGCCACATCATTGTCTTTATAAAGGAAGTAGGATATAGGGAGGAGTTAAAAACACAGACTTTGAAATACTTATCCATATTCAGAACGCAGTTCTACTGCTCCCTAGCAGTGTGACCTTGAGCAACTTACAACACCTCTCTGTTCTTCAGCTTTCTCACCTGTAAACTGAGAATAATAACAGCACTCACTTCATAGAGCTATTGTAAGGACTATTATGACCCAATATGTCTGGTGCCTCTAATGTAATGGACTGGATAATCTGAGAAATGGAAGATAAGAAGAAGCCCAAAAAAGGACTATAAACATTTATGATCATGACCTGTTCTTTTAGTGAATGGGGTAAAGAAAATTAAGGATTACTTTGACAAAAGAAAAAGTGAAGGATTAGTACTTATGTATAATGCACAGAGAAGCAAGGTCAGAGTGTGATGGAAAAAAGATGCCTAGAGATGGGGAAGAAGACCCACACATAGAAGTGAGAGTGACTGGAAGACATGGGATGAGTAATCACAAAGGACACACAGAAAGGACAAATTAGACTTTAAAGTTGGAAGGAGTAGGGTGCCTGGGGTGGCTCAGTCGGTTAAGCACCCGACTCTTGATTTCGACTCAAGTCATGATCTCACAGTTCATGAGTTTGAGCCCCACATTGGGCTCTGTGCTGACAGAATGGAGCCTGCCTGGGATTCTCTCTCCCTCTCCCTCTCTCTCTCTCTTCTCCTCCCTCACTTATGCTCACTTGCTCACTCTTTCTCTATCTCAAAAATAAATAACACAAGAAACTTTAAAAAAAAGTTAAAGTTGGAAGGAGTTAGTGGATATAATTCAGATTGTGGACAGTATACACCAGTAAAGAATAAACATCAAGACCTTTACAAAAGAGACAAAACAGTTGACAGAAGATTCTAACACTTACCATGTTAGAAGAATTATAATCTAAAAGAAAAGGCAGGGCATTCTGTTTTGGCAGCTACAACTGTCAGCACTCTGGTAAAATCACCCAAATTGGAGAAGGTGATTAACAAACAGAAGAGGTAATCAAGAGTTATTGAGAAAATAATTACAAAAATAGTAAGTGAAATCACACCCATATGATCAAGCAATCAGTGGGAACCAAATAAAACTAGAGATATTAAAGCCCCAAGCACACCTAGTCAATAAATATAATCCTTCTCATGTCATTTGTTTAATGATTCCCACTGGTATGGATGTCATCAGCGACGATGTGCCCAAGCTTGACAGAGAGGCTTTGAAGGTGCATAGAAAACCGATAGTTGGCTCATGTACACCAGAGAACTGTATCAAGATCTGAGCCCAGCACAATCAAATGACAGTTTGGGCTCCTTACTAGAGAAAGACTCCTTAAGTTGATCTCTCAGCTCAACTTAGACCTTGCTCAACTTCTCCAAGCCTCAACTCCTTCATCTATAACATTAGAATAATAAAGGTGCCTATTTCCTATGATTGGTAGAAAAATTAGATGAGTAAATACATGTCAAGTTCTTGTGCCAGGTATAAACTAAACAGCATATAAGTGTCCACTAGTATAATCTTTGCATGGGGTGCCCTTCCCCTTTCAAACTCACTGACTGGATCCATTCTACTAACTCTTTGTTTTGACATAATAGATTTAAAGATGAAAGATTTAAATTATTTCCAAGTACTCTTTTCTCAATAACTATCTTACTTACAAAATTTGGTAAAAATGGGAGAAGAGGAGGCAAAGTGCTAAGCCATCAAAACTGCACATCCAGCAGCAGCCAGGTGTGCTTGTTACCGCTAAGTCACCAAATAAAAATCATTTCAACACACACAGTCATAATGGCCACATAAAGACCTGTAAGAGTCTTAGATTTGTGTTGGTCCTTCAAGGGCTAACATATATTAAGTGTGGCTCAGAAATCCATTTTTAATTTGGAGGAAATGGGTTTCTGGAAAAGAGAGTCTTGAAAAGCTGTGCTTTTGAACTTTCCAGAAAATTCCTGAACAAGGACCTACAATGTCTCATCAGAGGACCCATCCTCTAGTGCAGTAGAGGCTTCCAGAGGCATTTTTTTCCCCAAGATAACAAGGACTGTGCAAGCAGAATATTCTCTCTGAGAAGGTAGAGATGGAGGTCTCTGGAATGGCTGCTCACTTGGGAAAAAACCTTCAGCCAAACCTTCTCCTCTGATGAGCACCCACCTCAGGGCCATAGCCCTGTGCTTCTGCAGCTGAGGAGAAGTTGTGGCTGGAGGCATGAAATTTCACTAAAGTAACTTTCTTATCAACAAATACCCTCCAAATCCCAATGGCCGTGAGCAGAGGTACTACCACATTTCCTCTGAACAAGTTAGAAACCCCTGTTCCAAGGATGGAAAATATTCAAGCAAAATTTTCCATGGTTATTTATAACATCAAAATGTAAAAGAAAAAAATGGAAACACTGCTTTGTCTGGCCTAAGTCAGTCTCAGTTTTTCTTTGTCTAACATGGCAATTATCGTCTCAGAATATTTCTCTGTTGGTTGTATAATCATTAAATAATTAGCGAGGATCTAGCCTTAGAGGAAAAACTCATCTAAATAGATATTTACCCTAAGGGCTCAGAAACAATCTAGATGAGACAGGAGCCAGAGTACTGGCTGGTTGCAAAGAAAGTATTTGAAATAGTTTGTGATTGTTGGGGAGACTGCCGTTTCCTCATAGCAAGACTACTTGTCAGTGAAGCACATGATAGGGAAACAGACCTCCCTATTAGGTCAAGTAAGTAGTCATTTCATTACATCCTGTTTAAACGTAACGTGCCTCAAGAGTTAGAGCCATCCCAGGATAAGAACTACCATGGGTGTCTGCCCACTAATGCTCCACAGCACCCCCCATGCCCATCTCCCATCTTTATTCCACCACTTCCCTCATCTCCTGCCCCTCATTTTGCCTCCATACATTGGGTCTGATTCTCCATTAAGCCCCTTGGATTGATGCTTCAGTGACGGACCGTCAGTCGATTTCCAGGATGCCACTTCCTGTTTCAGTGCCCTGGCTTCCCACAGCAGCACACCCAGTCAAGCTATGCCTTCCTAGGTTTAGCCTAATAGAAGCCTGACCTGCTGGCCAGGAAAATGAGAAGGAAGTTTCAGACAAACCCTGGAATTACAGCAGGCCAGATATAGTACAGTGCCTGAGCAATAGACCCATCTCCAACCAGATTTTAGACAAAGTGATAGGTAGTGTCAGGCTTAGCATAGAGGATACTAAGCAATTTCATGAGGGTCAGGGGGCAAAACTTCAGTCTTTTGGGAGAAGGAACAGTCTAGAAAAACAGTGTGTGTCAGCCCTAGATCAGAGGGAAGTAAGAGACAAGATAATTACAATAACTAACAGGAGAGCTGGGATTGAGGCTTTGATCCCAATGAGAATTGAGGCACATGGGCCCAAGGTCATTCGGTGCTAGAATAAGTCAGTGACCATGGTCCATTACTACATTAAGGAGAGAGCAATCCCGTTGCAGTGCAGGTGATAATCGAGACAGGATGAGCTGTTCCCAAGTCTGGCTGTGCCAGGATGCTTTCCCTCCAGCCGCACCCTGCTTCCTCCCACTCTTGATTCTGATGGTAACAGCTAGAGGAGAGAAAGATTTACTGATCACTGCCATCAAACTCCCACCCAAGCGTAGGCTGCCAGCAGGCAGATAGACTTAGCACTGATACAGTTCCCATGAAAAGAGAAGCCTCTGTCTGTCTTATTGTTTGGTTTAGTAAGACAGATAGAAATCTCAGATAATGCTGATATGAGTAATGAAGTAATTTATAAACCTTTTGCCAGCAAATTGATCTTCCTGTCATCTGCCACATTACATACATAGGCATGCTCTAGGTAATCAGCACAAAGATAGTAAGTGTAAAGGGGAAAATTCTTAATCTTATATTATCTTATTTTTATTTGGTTTTTAAACTCTCCATGATGGTGAGTAACACCTCTGGTTTGCCTGGGGCCTTTAAGTTTGAGCACAGAAAGACCCACACCCTGGGAGAACCCCCTAATCTCATGCAGACAGGGATGGCTGGTCACTCTAGTGGGAATTCAAAAAGCTGGACGGGACCCTTCCTGTACCACAGATTGAATATGTGGTTTGGAGCATATCAGTTGACACCCTATTCTCAGATATAATGTAAGGTGACGTTAAGACCCTCACAAAGCATTCCCTTAATCTTTTTATTATATTAGAGGTTCTCAACCAAGGATAGGCACCAACACCAAGTAAAACAAACCCTGAGTGGTGTCAAGTCTCCCTTCTGCCCTTTGTTAAGAACCCAAAATGGGTTCCAGATACAGATGAGTATCTTCAAACATTTAAATATTTATTAGGAAATGTATTCACTTGTATGAATTCAATGTGTATTCAAATAATAATCATTTACTTAAAAATATTTTTGCCTCCTTAGAGCAAGGCATTTCTCCTACCCCAGGCACTTCTAGTCTTTCTGTCTTACTGACTGAAGTGGGGTAAGCAGTAAAAAAGCAAAGGAACACTTAGTAACATTACACTTGGTAAGAAACACAGCCCAGGAGCTCAGGCTCACTAAAAGCTTTATATTTAATCATAAAATAATAAAAGATTTCCCTTCCTCCATGCCTTATATGAGAGTTAATTCTATGTGTCAATTTGACTGGGCTAAGGGTCCAGATAACTGGTAAAACGTCACTTCTGGGTACATCTGTGAGAGATCGGAATTTAGATCAGTAGACTGAGTAGCAACTGCTCTCACCAATGTGGTGGACATCATCCAACCTGTTCAGGTCTTGAACAGGAAAAGGTGAAGGAGGAGCAAATTCCTTCTCTCTGCTTGGATTCAGACATCCAATCTTTTACTGCCGTGGGAGCCTGGTGCTTCCGGTTCTCACATTTTGGATTCAGAATGGGACTTTCAGAGCAGAGTTGGTGGTGAGCATAGCTGCCTTCCAGAATGGGACTTTCACCACTGCCCTCTCCCCACGTGATGATACCTATTTCCTAATAATATCCCTATTTCCAAATAAGATCACATTCACAGGTACCAGGGGTTAGGACTTGATTCATCTTTTAGAGGGACACAATACACCCACAACAGATACTACCAGAAAAAAAAAAAAAAAATCCAGCCACAGAGTGAGAACTGGTGTTTTCAACAAAAGTTTACACAAAGTCTCTCCTCTCTCTTCTTTTGCTCCTCTCTCGCTGAGTTCCAGCACTGATAGCAGAGTTCTGTTTATCTTGAAAATACATGTTCAAAAAAGAAGAAATTGTAGCTGTTGAGAATTACAAAGCTGCAGGAACATACAGTTCTGAATGTAGATCTAAAAACTAGCTTAACAGCTGAAAATGTCTGTATTTTCCACTAAAATGTTTTTCGGTTTCTGCAATTTCTGTGACATACTAAAGCAAACTCTTCCTTGCTGTCTTATTTACATTGTCATTTTAAAGTATTGTTCTAAATGGTTTTTTCTACTCAAAAGGCTGATTTTAAAAATACAGAAGGGGACTGCTTTACTGTACTATTATTCTCCATTTGGATGTGGCTCACAGATGAAGACTAGAGAAAAATAAAAATCAACATATTTGATAAAAATCAAAGCAAGTAAAGGCTGTTGAAGGGGAAAAAAATCTACCTCAGGGGGGAAAATGTGTGTGATTATGACAGTAATTTAAGGAAAAAAATTATTTATTTGTACTTTCTGTCTTGTGTCTTTTTTTCCCCCTTTCCTTCTTTTCTTCTCCTTCTTTTTATTTTTTTATGTTTATTTTTGAGAGAGAGAGACAGAGCATGAGTGGGATGAATGGGGGAGGTACAAAGAAAGAGAGGGAGACACAGAATCCAAAGCAAGTTCCAGGCTCTGAGCTGTCAGCACAGAGCCCTACGCTGGGCTCAAACCCACGAACTGTGAGATCATGACCTGAGCCGAAGTCAGACGCTTAACAGACTAAGCCACCCAGGTGGCCTCCTCCCCCTCTTTTTTTGGTGTATTCAATTAGTGAAGATTGTTTAAAGAAAGGAGAAAACTGCCTCTGTTTATACAAAATTATTTTTGTCTGCCTAATACCAAAACTGCATAAATGTGACTATATAATATAAAATATTGAGGGACTGTGTATTTGAACACTAAAAATGTTTACTCATATTATAATTAATAACCAATAAAAATGTGTTGCCGAAATGCTCATACATTATAGAAACTCAAAAACTAAAGGTATTGTGTGTCAAGGTAAATAGTCAAGTAGTTTAATATAAATAGCTTAAATGTCTTTGACATTTTATGATCTGACTGTTACCTCTAAAAAAATCATCTTCTACTTACCATGTTGTTCACTCTATTCCAGCCACATTAGTTCCTTGCTATTTCTCCACTATCACAGACATATTTCTGCCCCAGGACATTTGCATTTTCTATTTCTGCTATCTGAAATGCTCAGCCCCAGTCACCTAATGACATTAGGTTCTTACTCAAAAGTGGCCTCAGTGAGGCCTTTGCTAGCCTACCTAAAATTCTATCACCCTACATAACACCTTTGTCCCCTTTTTCTTATTTATGTTTTTTGTTTTAGTTAGCAGTGATGGCTGAAATTTTCTTTCCAGATCATTCTGGTCATATTTTTCAAATAATGGCCAAGCTAGCTTCCCTAAAAGGTTTATATATATACAATATATAACATATATTGTATATATATTTATTTATATAATATTTATTTATTTATACTATTATACTATACATAAGTGGAAAAAATATCAATAATTTTGTGGGAAACTTGCTTACACTGAGCTTTCCTCCCATATCATTAAGTTCCTAAAGGTATGACATTATGAAGAGTTATCTTTTCACTTAGGCTCCTAGGCAACTCAGTGCCAAAACTGTTGTTTAATTGTAACAATTGAGTTCATCTATAGGTCCTGAATGTCTTATTAATTTTTCCTAATCTTGACCTCCTGCTCAGTCTGTTTCCTTATTCTATTTTTTTTTTTTTCATTTTTATTTTAGAGAGAGAGGAAGAGAGTATGAGCAGGTGAGAGGAGAGGAGCAAAAGGAGAGAGAGAAAATCTCAAGCAGGCTCCACCCTCAGCACAGAGCTCAACCCGGTGCTCCCACAACTCCAGAATCATGACCTGAGCCAAAGGCGAGTCAGTGACTCAAACAACTGGCCACCCAGGCAGCCCTCCTTATTGTATCTTCGCCTTTCAATCCTATATTACAACATGCATTTTATGTGTTTCCTTAAGTTGTTTCAATTCATTGTGGAGTGTGCTTTGTAGAAGTAAATGACAAATAAGTAAATAACAAATAAAATACTAAGATCTTACATGGAGAGAAGATGAAATAATTCTTAGTCAGATCTTACTCTTTCCAAAGAGCAAGGGAAAAAGATGGTCCTTGATAGTTATTGTGGCTTTTGTCCCCCCAACAACTCTCCTGTTCCAGAGAGTGTACATAACCCGGTGGACCTGTCCTTCACCAGGAGGGCAGCGTGCTGTAGGGGCTTCCATTTTGCTTCATTTTCTTTTTTCTCTTGAACAGTTAAGGAAATATCCTTCAGAACTAGAATATATAGTCTAAAACCTAGCATATTCTAAACGCTTGAAAAATATTTGCCTGGACAATAAGTCTGTTAATGATTGAATTAATTAGCTGCTGGATGAATACTGTCTTCCTTGATGAACATGTTACTCCCTTTGGGGTAAATTATATCCATTGATGACAATTCTCCCTTCTTTTTCTGCCGTTGCCAGGGTTTGCTGTTGGTAAATTTTGATAAAGTTATCAAAATTCAAAAACATTTTTATACATACATCTGCATTATATTATACATATATTTAAACAATTAATATACATATTAACTCGATTACGTGTGTGTGTGAGAGAGAGAGAGAGAGTGAGAGAGAGATGAAGGCAGGTCTGCTGCCAAGGGTTTGGGGTCAAGGACAATCTTCAGTGACATTAATCCGTGGAAGGACCAGACAAACCATGAGGAAGAGTCTCTAGAATTTATGGGAATCTGTGAAGTTTCTCTCCTCCAAGGAGTTAAGCCCTCTTTCTTCATGCTTGCCCCTAAGAACTGAGAACCTAGTGCCCCAAACGACAGAGCCCACTGAGGCAGGTCCCTTAACCTCTGTCTCCTGTCAGCTGCACCAAGCCCTGACGGTCTGCATCCTGGGCTCTGTCACAGCTTCCTAAGGCCCACCAGGGCAGGGATGCATGAAGGTAAATTCAGGAAGCAGCCGCTCCCTCCACAGATAAGAATTCATGGTGGAGGTCTCTGACTGCTTCCTGGTACCTTCCCACAGTGTAAAATCCTGAGCCTGATCCAATTTGTAAAACCTACAGAAACACAGCTTCTAAGAGCTTTTCAGCTCTGTGGGAGGGGCAGGTCCATGTAAAAGATCAAAAGTATCAAACCCAATGGCACAAAGAGCAGCCAAGCCTGTAGAATGATGCTGTGAGCCCAGCAGTCCTAAGCCAAGACCCTGTTGACCAGCCTGTCTCTCAGATAAACCCAGGCATCCTCTCAGCTGGTGCTACTTCAGATTCCAAGGTTAAAAGGGACTTTAGCAGTCAGCGGTCTGGTCTTGGCATAAATCCATGATATAGAATTCCTGCCAGATGGTCATCTAGTCTCTACTCACTTGCTGTGAAGAAGCACAGCCTTCCTATCAAGGGAGTCAATATATAAGTTCTTCCCTATGCTAAGTCAGGCTCTATGCCTCCTGTATTTCCTCCTACCGGTTCTGGTTTGTTCTTAGTATGGCCACACTCTTCTCTCCCCAGACAGCCCTGTGCAGATGTGAAGACACTAAGCCAACACCCCCTAAGTCTCATGGGCCTGGTTCCTGGGTTTGAAGATCGTCCAGACTATAACAGGGTTATTCAGTGCATAGCTAAGACATGAGCATCTGCACTCACCATTTGGAAAATTGACTACCAGGGATCTTACTTCTCCACTGTCCTTCTGGAGTCTAGAATTCTTTGGAAATGAAATTTGGTATCTTCAAAAATAAAAATAAAAATGCAAACGTAAATAAGGAAAAGGGGATAAGAAGTATTGTGTTGTGTGGGGTGATGGAATTTTAGATAGGGCAGGGAAGGCCTCACTGGGGCCTATTTCAAGTAAAAACTTAATGCTAGTGAAGAAGCTTGCCATGCAAATATCTGGAGGAAGAGCATTCCAGGCAGCAGAGACAGAAAATGCAAATGTCTTGAGGCAGATATATGCCTATGATAGTAGAGTAATAAAAAGGAAGCCAGCATGGTTAGAGTAGAGTGAACAACATGGTAAGCAGATGGAAATTATTTTTCAGAGGTAACTGGGTTAGATCATAAAATGTCAGAGACACCATCTTTCACTCTGTGATGGAAGCCATTGAAGGATTCTGAGGAGAGAAGGGACAAGACCTGACTTACATCAGATGAATTTGTTGTGAATACCAAAGGACAAGGGAAAAAGCTGTTAGGAAAACTATTTAGGAAGCTATTCTAGTAACCCAGGTGAGTGATAACGATGGTTTAGACCAAGATAGAGGCAATGAAGGTAGGGGTGAGTGGTCGAATTCTGGATATGGTTTGAAGAGTTGACACAATAGACTCTCTCCTAGTCTATCTCTCATAGACAGACACGTCTCATAGGATGAGAAGGAGAGAAGTCAACAATGACACCATGATCTTGACTGAGCACCTAGAAGAATGAAGAAGACACTAGTCAGTGTCTTCCAACGAGGAAGTTTCAGGAGTTACGAGTTTGCTGGAAAACGTCAGGAGCCCTATTTTGAATGTGGTAAGTTTAAGGTACCTATTAGACATCCCAGTGAAGCTGCTAGGTAGGCAGCTGGACAGAGGGTATCCCAGTTTCAGGGTAAAAAATTTTTTACCTGGAGATATAAATTGGGGTGTCAGTAAGTGTATAGACAGTATTTAAAGCCATTGGTCTGGATGAAATTTTCCCCAGAAGACAGTAGATTGAAAAGAAAAGAGGACTCCTCTCTGAGTCACCTCCAACATTTAAAGATTGAGGAGATAAGAAAGAACAGCAAAGAGACTAAGAAAGAGAAACAGTAAGGGAGAAAAAGCTGGCGAGGGTGGCTTTATGGTGGTGAAATGAAATGTTTCAAGGAGAGAGTAACAGTTGCCAAATAGTGCTGATCTGTCAAATCAGATAAAGACAAAGGGATGGGGTTTACACCAGAGGTTACTGGTGATTATGACACGAACACTCTTTTACTTCTATTAGGACTTTGTTTTCAACTCTGTTTGTTGTCTTTCAAAGGCACTGAAATAACGATCTGTTTTGAGCTTCCCACAATGATGTCAGGTAGCAGTATGAAGACCCCATATTGACAAGAGGGGTCAAGATCACACAGTTCTGAAAAGGCTAAACTAGATTCACAAGTCCCTGAGTCATGAGCGCCTTTCCACTTCCCCTGCCTGGCACTCTGTGGACATTAAATAATAGAGGGCATTTCCCAAGTTGTTCTCTGTCCTTCGAAAACTCACTCTCTCACAAGAATAAATTTATCTAAGCCTCTCCACATTACTAACTTGGCTTATAACACCCCTGGGATAACAAATGCCATTAATTTGCTGTCCACTTAGCACCGTGATGTGTCCTTTTGTACCTCTGCCTACCCCTTCCCAGCTGTGAGAGCTGTCTCCAGGACGGACTGCCTGGGTTGTTTAACAAGACCATGTTGGAATTCTGCAGCCATATTCTTCTTTAATCTGGATTCTTGTTCACCACTTCCCCGTTGCAGACAGCTTTTATGCTGACTTTCTTTTGTCTGTCTCTTAAGGAAGGTGTTGAGATGCTGCGGTAGAGAAAAATTCTTAAAAAGAAAAAAAAAAAGGAAAGTGTTTTCCTAGGTTCCAAAATGCTTGCTTCTTTCTATGGTTGTCACACTCAGACAGCTACAGTGCTCTCTTCTGGTGGACATGCAGAACTATTTCATACATACTTCAAATGATAGTCTCTGTGCTTCTTTTCTCATGATACAAGATGCTTTGGGATGTCTTCCATTAGAACTCCAATATGAGAAATTTCTAAAGTGATAATCTTGATTACTTTGTTCCAAATGCATTAAAGAATTAATGCAATATAAGGACCATCTAAAGAAAAAGGTTTGCACATAAAAAATCATCTTACTGCAAATTTAATTTTACTCTCCCTGCTCTCTACTGATCTCTGCCCTTGAAAGTGTTCATCAAAACCCTTTGAATTGAAAAGGTGAGAAACTAATCCAAACTTGCTAAAGCAAGAAAAAGGTAATTGCTTGGCTTCTTTGGTGAAAAATCCAGGGCATGCAGGTGTTAGCTCTGTGTATGCTGGGTTTGGGGCTCGAATTAAGTCACTGAGACCCACACACCTTGGCTCTGCTCTCCTCCACAGACTTCACGGTTACACTCATCAGAAAGGCAAGTCTCTTTTTGGGCTTCACCATCTCACATGCCTGCAGCTTTGGCTGAAAGACCACATCGGGTCACCTGAACCAAACACTGTGGCCAGAGGGACTCAGGCCGGGATGCATTACATGTGATCATCGTGGGTACAGGTCATCTCCTCGAGGGCAACAACAGTAACTGAAGCTGTAAACTGTAACAGGAGCAGAGTTTTGTTACTAAAGAGAGAGAGAGGGAGAGAAGCGGGGAAATAGGAGTCAATTCCATTTGGGCAACAAATCTAAAGAAGCCTTTCTATTGTGAGTGGAGTATTTTGTCAAGGACACCATGTTTCGCTAACTGACGGGAAAGGGTAGTAGGAGTTAGCATTCCTGAGCATCTTATTTAATTTTTTACATCTCCATGTGGTAGCTGATGCTGTCCTTGTTCCACAGCTGAGAAAACTGAGGTACGGAGACGTGCCATAACTTGCCAACAGCCTCCTATTAGAGACAAAGCCCACATGGAATGAGAGCTTCAAACTCTGAAGTTCGTATCATCCCTCACCATGAGGCCACGCAGCCCTGCCACTGAGAGCAGGTAAGTGAATGAGAGTAACATTAGAGGCAGTTGACACTGAATGCCGGCTGTGCAGGCAAGGTGGAAAGCCATTTGTGTGAAGGGGCCAGCTGTACTGCCCTTGATGTCTGTCACACTCTAAACCGTGCCTGTTCCCAGGACGCTGGTCCAAGATATTCAAATTACAAAATTTTTCCTAACACCAAATTGAAGTCCTTTTCATAATCCAGGGAGATCACAGAATTGGCATCATGTTAGGAAATTTTATATGACATAATTTCCCTTTAAGGTAAAAAAAAAAAAAGCTTTTGTCCATATCAACTCATGTTTGAATCATGTATGTAAAGGATACAAAGTGGAGTGATAATTTGAAATTGGAAGAATAATCATGCTGTCCTCTGTCCTTGGCCAGAGTCCTGGAAACCTTTTTAAGAAGAGTGAATGCAGGGGCGCCTGGGTGGCTCAGTCAGTTAAACGTCCAATTTTTGATTTCGTCTCACGTCATGATCTCACGGTTTGTGAGTTCAAGGCCAACACTGGACTCCGGGCTGGCAGCATGGAGCCTGCTTGGGATTCTCTTTCTCCCTCTCTCTCTGGCCCTCCCCCACTCATGCTGTCTCTGTCTCTCTGAAAATAAATACATAAACCTAAAAAATTTTTTTAAATAAAAAAAGAAGAGTGCATGCAGATGCGCATGCAACACAAAATGTTGTTATTATTCAAAGATGAAGACCCTTCTTTGCTTCTCAGCTTAAGTGCTCTGAAATTATGTAGCCTCCCTTGGTACTTAGAACTCCCTCTCGGCATTAAATAATTTCCATGGGAACTGGGGCTAAAGACAAGATCTTAGAGCTCATTAACTATCATGTCACTTAAACATGATTTTTAATTTCTCTTGTTCTTCCTTTTGGTAGATAATCAATAACTACCAACACATATTTCTTAATGATGTCACTCCTAGAACAAGCCTGGAAAATGATGTCTGATGAACTCAGAGGTTCCTCCTTATATAGAATGCAACCACTATGCTTTAAAACGGATGCTTTGCTGCTTGGCTAAAACAGAAAAGGAATCCAAATGTTTCCAAAGTAGCTCAGCCTTTTAGCCACAAAGGAAAATCCTGTGCCGAGATCCCAGAATTTCTCTTTGTCTTGGTAATTTTCCAGCATGTGTTTTTACTCTTCCAAATGCCACATCAGAGTCACAGATGGCAGCATGATTTGAGCAGGTTTGAGCTTCTCTGTTCTTTAATCCAAATCCTAAATTAGACAGAAGTTGATATTAACCTCTCAGCCTCACACACCCTTGTCTGTCCCTTCTTGCTCCCAGTTGTTGCAGCTCATTGGGCTTTCAATTGTTTGACCCCATTAGTATTTTTCACCAGCACAATTAAAGCACCAAAGAGTCTCAGTAATGTCAATACCACTTCCTAGCAGCTCAAGCATTTCCTTTCTTGTTTCAATTTGTACTCTCAAATCCAAACTAATTGAGCTTATCAGAAGAATGCTAGGTGGCTGGTTTTGCCCAGCCTTAAAGGTAGATGTAATGTTGATAGTACATTTGAGTTTGGGCTTTAAAAATTAAAATATCACACTTTAGGCTGTGTCTGCATAGCACAAAATATTCTTCCAACATCCCAACATTTGGCTTTGGCTTTGGTTTTTTTCCATTTTTTACTTTTTATCCAGATGCTTTATATGGTTTAGAAGGGACCTTAACTCTTAAAACTACAAATTGCGTATACATTTCATGTACTAAGATTTAAAGACGTTAATGCCCCAAATTTGAACAAACTACCCAAAGATATGAAGCTCATGCCTGATTCTAAACTGTTAACTTCTTTTTAGAATTCCATAGAATTTTACTGAATATCTACTACATGTAAGACTTTGGCCTGAGAAGGCTTTGAGAAATGCAATAAGTAGGAAGAGATCTGCCCTCAAGTTAATGTTTGTAACACTCTATTTAACAGGCTAAGCCAAACATATCAAACATATATCAGAGCATCCATTACTTTGCTGTAAAAAGATTGCTGTTTACAGATGCCATTGATTCTGTTTGTGTTTTTGTTACCAGTTTCCATCAATTGGTGTGCTGTAACATGCAATTCTGGGCTTGGTTTAATGGATTCACTAATTCAACAAATATATAAGCACCAACTATGCTCTAGACATCCTACATGGCAATGGGGATAGAAAGAAAATTATCTCCCTGCTCAAGGGGAACATCCAGTCTAGTAGACCAGGCTATCCAAATGGATCCATAAATATAATGTAGTATGGAATGGGCCATGGAAGAATGCCCAGGGTGTTTGGGGAGCACTGAACAGAGGCCCCTATGCTTACATTTTTAAGTTCCTCTCTGCCTAGTTTCCAAATTTCAAGCCTTCTCCTTGCTAACCCATCTCCCCCTAACCACCTCTCCCAGTGCTCTAAAAACAGAGACCACTGGAAGAAGTGCATGATGAGACAGACTTTAAATCGGGTTCCATCACTGATGAGCTGTGTGTCTTTGTACAAATTGTTTTAACTTCTCTGAGTCTGAATCTCTCCGTCTCTAACATAGAGATGTTAATACGTCTGCATAGATTTGATGTCAGCATGAAGGGAGATAACTAGTTTGAAGCACCTAGCAGAGAAGCTT
Source organism: Crocuta crocuta (assembly GCF_008692635.1). Classification (NCBI taxonomy): domain Eukaryota; kingdom Metazoa; phylum Chordata; class Mammalia; order Carnivora; family Hyaenidae; genus Crocuta; species Crocuta crocuta. Next base: position 3,882,365 of record NW_027533089.1, on the reverse strand, counting down.
CATGTAATAAATGGGAGTACTCTCTCCCCCAGCTTCAGTGACCTTATTGGCCATATTTCATGTCTGGCCTTGTTAACCAGCCTGACTTATAACGTCCACAGCCAAGGTTTATTGAGTCACAATGAGCAAGTTGTCTCAGTTCATCCTCACAACCACCCATTGAGTAGATATAGTCCAGCCAAGTGTTCTTATCTTCTTGTTCCCACCAAAGTCAGCACACTGTTCTTCCCATACATTCCTACTACTATCTATGAGTGGTCTATGCTCTGAGCCGCTTCCTGACTTTGTCGCCTGTTTCGCATTTGCAGTCTGACAGATCCACACTACCTTCTTGGACTGCCCCTTCCTATGCGTTACCTCCTGTTTGAGACCTTTTGCTGTACATGTGTTGTAAGGCACCAGACCACAAGGAAGACCATATTGCTGGGAACGATAAGTTTCCTTCTTCACAGTCTTTTCCTATTTCCTTCTCAACCACCCCTCTCCCCCCCACAACCTCTGGCCCTGGCCAAATGCTTCCCAACTGTCGTAACCAGCCTTGTAATCAAATTCTGTCTAAATGATCCTGGCTGGGATAAGCACAGAGAAACCTTTTAACACTTTCCTGTCTGCTACTTGGAATGTATATTTATCTAGAAAAAAGAAAACTCGCGTTTTAACTATAGCAAAAGGAAAAGTCTGTTAAATGTCATTAAGAAAAGCACAAGAAGCTTCAGGAAACAGATGCCACAGAACCTCAAGGAACTCACCTGGCTCACCACAATGTCTTTCATTAACCACGTGAAGTGAAATTTAAGCCAGGAGGCCTTGATAACCCCAATAACCTGTTATTGGTTATCTCACTATTTTGCTTCCTAAAGCATCTATTCTGTTTCCATTTCTTTAAGGAAAAGGTTTTTTTCTGTGAATGAGCAGTCTCTACCATGATCCCCCCCACAAAGGAAAGCAAGGGCTGGCTAGAAACTATCTGGATTCTTCAATCTGTGGCAAGCTTTGTGATAACATTGATGCCAGAAGCCAAAGAGCTCATTTGATAATGCTAGCTCTTAATTGATAATGCTAGCTCTTAAAAGATGGGCGTAGGGGTGCCTGAGTGGCTCAGTTGGTTAAAGGCCCGACTTCGGCCCAGGTCATGATCTCACAGTTCGTGAGTTCAAGCCCCATGTCAGGCTCTGTGCTGTCAATGCAGAGCTTGCTGCAGATCCTGTGTCTCCCTCACTCTACTCCTCCTCCAGCCTCTCTCTCTCAAAAAGAAATAAACATTAAAAATTAAAAAAAAAAAAAAAAAAGACAGAGGGTTAGCAAACTTAGCAACCAATCACTACCATTATAATTTTAAGATGTAAACACCTTTCTGACCAACAACTACACGTTTTTCCATTCGGTTCATGGTTCCTTGGAGGTCATACACTTGGAGGGGTTACCACTTGTGGAGGTGTGCGAAATCAGCTATCTTCCTAGTGGCTTGAAGGCATGTCTGCTGTTTATGTTAATGATTGACATTGCCTGACAATCTGAAATTAAAGAAATTAGTATCTCATGTGTTTCAAGGTGTGGTGTGGTGTTAGCCAGTCCAGGATTTTTCTTCCTCCAGCTTCTTGTTGTCATCTGAAAATCTGAGGAAATTCTGTGTGGCCCACAATCTATCTTTGGCCAGTCTTTTGGTCAAGGTTAACTTTTTCAGTAATTGCTCATATCCATTTTAAGTCCTTTTAAAATATTTTTAATATATCTAACAACATAGAATCACCTACTTTTACTTATTATTAATATAGCACTCATTACAATCACTTTTAGCCTAATAATAAATTACTATTACATTCAGTAATGTGGTTGTTAGAAGATGCATATAAAAGCTAGATGTCTTAGATGTCTCCAAAGCCAATCAAACTCATTTTCTCAAACCCAAATTTAAAATGTGTTCTTCAACCAGTGCTTCTTAACTCCATCCTTTCCCCTCCTCTGTTTTGTTACTCAAGCTGGAAATGTAGGAACCTTTCTCACTCTTTACTCCTCTACCTCAGGCCCCTACCTCAATCTTAGTCATTAGGTTATATTGATTCACTCCCCCAAATCTCTGAAAAATCTCTTTATTTTTAACTTCTCACCATCTTTCCTGCTGCTATCTAGGCCAACCGACTATAATCATGAGGCCTACTCATTGGTCTTCTAAATCCTTTTTGTCACTTTAATTTATTTTTCAACCTGCAGCCAAAGTTAATCTTAGAAAATCTCAAATCTTTTATTTCACTCCCCTACTTAAAATCCTTCAGTGGCTTTCCATATCTATTATCTGTGTTTAATACTAGTAGGCCCCAAACAGCCCAAGGCCCATCCGCTTTATGTTCTTTACTTTCAACCTTTCTCACTCACCCTTCTGCTCATTTCTTGGCCACACTGGTTGGTCCAAGCTCTTTTCCACTTCAAGATATTTTCACAAAATATTTTTCATTTCCTGGAACATTCCCCAACATTCTCCTATGTCCCCTTAGCCAAGCTAACTCTTATTTACCTACAGGATAAATAAAACAGCTAAACTGTTCACTCAAGGTGGGGTGTCTGGGTGGCTCAGTTGGTAAAGCGTCCGACTTTGCCCCAGGTCAAGATCTTCAATTTATGTGTTCGAGTCCTGTGTCAAGCTCTGTGCTGACAGCTCAGAGCTTGAAGCCTACTTGAGATTCTGTGTCTCCCTCTCTTCCCCTCCCCCCACTTGTGCTCTGTCTCTTTCTCAAAAATAAATAAATCTTAAAAGATTCTTTTAATGTTCACTCAAGGAATATTCACTTCCATCATCCATCCTATCCCACAAACACACTCCCAACTAAGCTTCCAGTTCTGTGTTTCTAAAGTACCCTGAATTTTTCCTTCATAGATCCGTCAATTCACAATAGTAATTACTTCTTTATACTTGTGTCCCTTGCTGAGTGGTAGCAGATAGAGACCTTAATACACAAATCCAGATGTGCAAGCAGTAAAACATTGCTTTGTCTTCTTTAAATTAACTTAAATCCAACACTGCTTAAACAACTTAATTCCAAATCTTACCAATCTGGAGATTTTTTAATCCCAATAATTACTACAAGTATTTGTCCTCTTTCCTTGATGTCCTATAAAAATCCAGGTGAGGCATCTTTATTCTTTCCCAAGGTATTTCAGAGGCCTGTCCTGTTTTCGGTATGCACTGATTATGATGGAAAAGCTTATTTGCCCTTCTAACATTGTCGCACATGGTCTCTATCTGCTTTGTACCTCTCTCGAGGCCCAGGAATCTTTACAGAGAGTGAAAAGTCCATCGTAGAGGACTTGAGTCTCTGGATACACTTTGAGTCTTGCCATTGCCCTAGGATGCTGTCAAGGAAAAGAGCTGGGACCATTCAACTGGCAAACCCAACAGCCCTGCTCCCACCCCAGTCTGGGAAATCAGCTTTCTTTCTCAGTGACCCTGACAGCATTCCTCTCTCCCCATTTCTCCACTCTCTATGAACACGGTTTTTCAGAAAGAGGGTTTCTTTAAAAGAATTTCTACTTTCTGGTCTGCAAAAGAAAGCTTGAAGCAAGAAACAAAATCATCTGCTTAAAATAAGGAAGAGAATATTGGAGAAGGAAAGCACACACAAAATAATGTTTACAGACAATTCATTAGGGCAACTCTTGCCCATAAAGTGTGTTGAACACACATATTCACTGAAAGAATGAATGGAATTGAATTAACACATAACCCTGTCATATGTTTTGTATGTGTCTAAGTGTGTTGACAGACATGCCTACGCGTACAGAGGGAGAGAAATGTGAGGCGATTTTTATGGACAGCAAGGACGCAGCCTTTCTACCTGTGCTACCCATCACAGCACCGTATCCGGCGCCATGGCCAGCTATGCACTTGCAGACACAACCCCAGTCATCTTGAGAAATAAAGTAAAAGGAAAATGGATGGGTATCATGGGAGAGTTCTCCATAATACATGAAGCCTAGGATGTATTTTCCATAGGCTAATAGCAGTCTGTCTACCCCTACAAGGTGGACGAGGAGTGTAAGTGGTTGGCAGGTAGAACTGGCTGTAAGAGATCTTTACCATGTGTAAAGCAGAATTGAGTATTTGGGGTATAATCAGAGTTCAAATCAAGCAGGATCTAACAAATCAGGTACTATGGCACTTAGATAACCTTCCTCTCAAATACACAGAGTATTTCCACTTCCCTCTGCCATATTTATTACCGTTTTTATAAAGGCCAGACATAGAAGGAGAGAGAGAGAGAGAGAAAGAGAGAGAGAGAGAGATTGAAGCTGATTCTGACATAGTTCTTCAACAGGATTTCTTATTTTTCCAGAAGACACCCAGCAATTGGGCTATGCTGGCAGAAATTTCTTTCAACTCTCTAAGGCTACACATTGTCTAATACATGGTTGATGCTTAAGAATATCAAATAAAGAAAAATCATTTCCTGGGAATTGAGCTCTCCCCAGCTATGAACAGTTGGATTTTGAAAAATGTGTTTGTTTCTCTAGTACTAAAGCTGAGCTGGACTTTGGCAAGGCACTTATCCTATAGGACTGGTTCTTTTAAGAACAAGCCCCAAGCTCCCAGAAGCACATTTGCTCAAATGTGAGTGGGCTGCAATTCAAGTAATTTGCTCCCTAGCGCCTTGTGACAATCTTGTTTCTGTTTCTGTGTTCTTTCTCCACCTCCCCTCCTGCTTTGGCCCTAAAGACTGATGCACCATTTCATCTGCTTTTTCAGAAATCTAGTGTCCTTTTCATGTCCCATTTCTGGGCTCACATACTGTCTCCTAAGCCCACTATTTCCATGAACTGATAATCTTATATAGAGTCCCCCATCTTGCACCAGATTCATATTTGGACCTCAAAGATATCTATGCCCATTTATAGCTCCACTCGATGAGCCCCAGTCTCAATCCTGAATTAGGATCCTAATTAAGTCACATAATCCTGTCTCAGAATCAAAATCTCATCTTTAGTTTCCAAGGTGTAGAGGTTAGCACATCTGCCTTATACCCAGAAGATCCCGCTTCAATTGCCAGTGGAACCACACAGTTGCTTTAGTTTCCATTCAAAAGAAATTTGGTGAACCCTGTCTCAGAATATGAACCTTTATCAAAGAATTTTAATATTGGATTTCTAGTTTTCAAAGAATCTCAGGATAGCAAGGTACAGAGCTAGCCTGATACAGATACCCTGGCCATCATTCACATCTAATATATTTCAATCACTGGTAAAGCCAACTTCTTAAACCAAGATATTCAGCTTTCTTTTTTTCTTAATTTTTTGTAATGTTTTTATTTATTTCTGAGAGAGAGAGACAGCATGAACAGGGGAGGGTCAGAGAGAGAGGGAGACACAGAATCTGAACAGGCTCCAGGCTCTGAGCTGGCTGTCAGCCAACCAAAAGTTTTACTATCTGACCTCCTGCCTATTAAATAAAGATAAAATATTTGCAGAGTTTTATAAGCATTCACTAGGATAATAAATATAAAAGTGCCTAGCAAAGAGTCAAGTACATTGTATATGCTTGACTTGTTGCTTTTTAAAATTCCCATTCAAGTTTCCATCAGTTTTAGTCTGATAGGTTGCTTGTTACAGTCCTTAATATCTCATCTCAAAAATTACAACACTCTAATTAGGCATTTATTACTCTAGGCCTCCACTGTCCAAATAAAGTGTTACTAGTCACATGTGGTATTTAAATATAAATTTTAATTACAAGTTTTAAATAAAATCAAATATTCAATTCCTCAGTTGCACTAACCACATGTCAATGGCCACAATGGCTGGGGGCTACTGTACTGAACAATACAAACAGCACTGACATTATGGAAAAAAGTTCTACGGGACAGCACTGACACAGATAATATCTAAGCACCTTACAGTGTATTCCATTGATTAGCTCTGAAGCATTTCATAACCTTTTCCTCAACATGTCAACAGATGACAAATGTCCCAGAGACCATCTGTTTCTATAACACAAGTTTTTAAACTTGAAATTTGTTCACACTTACTGTGATCACATGAATAATAAGATTTTCAGTTTTGAGCCTTCTGTTCTTGGTTTAGGATAGCAGTGAATATGAGGAATTAACCTGAGACTAACTGATCTTTAGAAATAAAAATCACATTAAACATCCTTGAAAGATTTTACTATATTTCTCCTCAAAAATTTAAGAGTTAAACTAAATATTCCCAAAGATGGGTCTCAGAAGAGTACCAAGGTCTAATATTTCATGTCTAATTTAATAGTATCACTATTGACTCATGGGAAATCTCCAGTTCTAAACTCTTTAAATTATATGATTCCTTGATGATTTGAAGTGAAAAAACCAGACAGGACCCTCACAGAAGGCTCCCCAGCTTTTATGGCTTGTATCTTTCTGTTGCTACCTTCCATAAGGCTATGGATTATCCTTTGAAGAAAAACTCTACCTTTTACTTTTCTGGAACCCTTTCTTCAAAGCAGTTACCAGCTTCAAATGAAAAACTACCTCATTTAATGGGGAAAATCATGTGACATAAAATACAGTATTTGACATTATTCACTTTTCACTCATTCAATCAGCAAATATTGAGTACCCAGTATGTGTGAGACCATTGGCTACCCGCTGGAGATAGACTGATGAACAAAAGAAAGATGTCTCTTCTTTCATGGGGCTTATTAATGAATATTCTAATTCAGCCCAACAAGATTAAATAAGTTATAAGAATTTATAGTTTTTTTATATTCTTACCTCAGACTAAATGGTATATTATTCTGTTACCATGTGTCATGGGGGAAGGGATATTCTATTCTACTAAGACCTTCATATCATAGTCAAGTCAAAATTATATTCTCCAAACCCACCCAACCTGAGTTGAGCAACCAGTCACCAGTTTGAGCTAACTCACCATGATGGCAAATATGTTTCACCTCATAGGCCAACTGCAATTAATTGGTATTGGTATCCAATCTATTCTGAGGAGCTGGACAAGGAAAGATATTGAGGCTAGATTTGGCAGGGGTGGGGAGATATTGTGATATGTTAATGATAGCTTTCTTGAGCTCAAGAGATTAGAGTATAATAGATATGCTCAGTTACTTGTACTACGTGGGGTAAAAATGAGGCACATGGTAGGAGGAGGTGTTGTTCCAGAGTCAGAAGGCAAGCAAGGCAGACATAGAGGCACAGAAGAGCATCAAGTTTAGGTGACTTGTCTCCAAACTACTCATGTGTTCTCTGGTGGTTTCCAGTCTGAATCAAAGTCTCATTCTTTCTATTAGTCTCTCTTAAAAAGCCCTCTTTCCCAGGGGCACCTGGGTGGCTCAGTCTGTTGAGCATCTAACTTCAGATCAGGTCATGAGTTCAAGCCCCACACTGGCCTCTGGGCTGACACCTCAGAGACTGGAGCCTGCTTTGGATTTTGTCTCCCTCTCTCTCTGCCCCTCTGTTGCTCATGGTCTGTCTCTCTCTATCTCAAAAATAAACATTTTTTTAAAAGCCCTTTGTCTTCTAAACTTCCTCTTAACCAAGGAATTATCTTGTTTCTATTATCATTAAAAGTCTCATTCTTTTTAAAAAATATTTAGTATTTATTTTTGAGAGAGAGTGTGTGAACAGGGAGAGGCGGAGAGAGAGGGAGACAGACGATCTGAAGTAGGCTCTGCGCTGACAGCTGAGAGCCCAATGTTGGGCTTAAACTCATTAACTGTGAGATCATGACCTGAGCCAAAGTGAGAGGCCTAACAGACTGAGACACCCAGGTGCCCCATTAAACGTCACATTCTTGGGACCCCTGAGTGGCTCAGTTGGTTAAGCATCCAATTCGGCTCAGGTCATGATCTCACGGCTCAGGAGTTTGAGCGCTGTGATGGGCTCTGTGCTGACAGCTCAGAACCTGAAGCTTGCTTCAAATTCTGTGTCTCCCTCTATCTCTGCCCTACTCCGCTTGCCCTCTCTCTCTCAAAAATGAATAAATGTTTAAAAATCGTTTTTAATAGAAAATCACATTCTTAAAACTCAACCCTAAATTTAATGAGCTCTTCATTTACAAGGATCTCAATTTCAGAATAACCAACAAAATAAAGTTAATCATGAAATTAGATCACTAATGTAAATTTCTACCCAAATTGTTTAGGAGGCTACTGTCAAGATAGCCACATAGAATTCAGGTCATGTTTTTCTTAATCAAAGTGAAGAAGTATTTAGTATTTGGTGTATTTAGGGCACAAAAGATAGAAAAATAAAGCAAACTATGCTGTAAAACCCTATTCCCAGAAAATGTTCAATAACTTACTTCCATACTATCCCTTAAATGATATTCCAAAAAAACCCCACAAAATTTCCTTTTCCCCCTACCAGCCTCTATGTGTGTATCGGGGGTGGGGAGGGGAGAGTGAAGTGGCAGAGGGAGGGGAAGGGGTGCTAGAAGAATAGAAACTAGCTATAAAATTAGCAATGAACAATTTACTGCAAAGCTGAGAATATTATTCTAATACCTCTGTAAAATGACTTAATGTACTGAAGGGACAAGTTATTTCATGCCTACAATTTGTGTAGTGGAGGTCCGTTGATCTTTCAAAAGACATATACTGTATTAAAAGGGTAATAGTACTTACAGATTTTATTTTTTAATGTTTTATTTATTTCTGAGAGAGAGAGAGAGAGAGCGTGAGCAGGGGAGGGTCAGAGAGAGGGGGAGATACAGAATCTGAAGCAGGCTCCAGGCTCTGAGCTAGCTGTCAGCACAGAGCTCGATGCGGGGCTGGAACACACGAACCATGAGATCATGATCTGAGCCTCAGTCGGACGCTTAACCGACTGAGCCACCCAGGAGCCCCAGTACTTACAGATTTTAAACTGAATGTCAAATGAAAAAAGAAACTCAGACAAAAAATAATGGCCCAAATTTACTCTCTCAAAGAATATTCTGGTGATACAGAACTTAGAGTAAAAAAAAAAAAAAAAATGAATACTTGTGTACCCCTGCCCCCTTGTGGTGGTATGTGCCTCTCAGGTAAAACAAGCAAAATTTTATAGATTTGAAACCCAACACTTAAGTTTTGACAACAGAGAAGAGAGAACGAAAATAGAAAGGAATTATTATATTTAATACATAATAAAATAATGTTATTTGTTATATTTAATACATAATAAAATAATTTTATTTCCATTAGCATGTATGTTAGTATAACATCTGTGGTTAATTTTTAAGAGTTGCTGTTCAAGAATAGTTATAAATACAAAATCTAAATTCATCAAGACAGAAAGAAATAGCAAAATTACAGTCAATTTTTATTTTAGGACTTCAAAGTCCTGTAATGGTAATTATATAGAGCTGTGTTTTAACCATAGACTACAGAGGATTATATGATTTATGTCATTCACCCAAAATGATGGATGTTTACCGAAGATCTACTATATGCCAGGCATAGGCTTATATTTTGGGAGGCAGATGAAATTTTGGGGAAACAATAATAAACAGTCTTTTCCCTCATGGAGTTTATGCCTTGTGGGAAAAAAAAAAAAGACAAGCAACATATAACCATACTAAAACATCACAATCTCCAAGTGATGTTTGAAGAAGAGAATATGATTCTATGAGAAGAAATATATCTAGCAGAGGAGAGCCTAAAAAATGGAAGAGCATTTTGGAGCCTGTGCACATGGAGGCAGGGAATGTGTGAGAACTCTCTAAGTTCTTTCTGTTCAGTTTTCCTTTGAACGTAAAACTGCTGTAAACAATAAAGTCTAGTAAAAAAAAAAAAAAAAGGAGAGAGAGAGAGGCATCTCACAACAAAGGGCACTGGAGTAGGTATGAAGAGCCATGCACAGGAAAGCACATGGACGAAGGTTCTGCGCTAGACAGTGGCATAGCATATTCTAGAGTCTGAAAAGGTCAGTCACTGCCTGGAGCCTGAAAAGGAATGAGTCCTCCAAGAAACACGAAAACGTATCCAAGAGCCAAAACTTGCATGAGCATATGGGCCATGTTATGAATTTAGGTTTTTAAGAGTAACAGAAAGCTATTCAAAGGTTTTAAATAGGGTGGAGCATCTGGGTGGCTCAGTTGGTTAAGCAGCCAACTTTGGCTCAGGTCATGATCTCTAGGTTCTTGATTTCCAGCCCCATGTTGGACTCTGTGCTGACAACTCGGAGCCTGGAGCCTGCTTTGGATTCTGTGTCTCTCTCTTTCTCTGCCCCTACGCCACTCACATTCTGTCCCTCTAAAAATAAACCTTAAAAAATAAATTAATTAATTTTATTTAAAATTTTTAAATAGGAGCATGACATAATCTGATTTGTATTTTATAAATATATAAAAATCTTTAAATAGATGTTAAGAAAAGAGGGGTTAAGAAAATTATATACTGCTTTTACAGCAGTATATAGTGCTGTCCTGAAAGAGGACAAGAATCTATTGGCCAGACAAGAGACAATAAGATTGAGGATTTTAAGTTGTTTCTCATATCAAATTGCTCCTCTACTTTGTTCCTATTTTATTTAGTTCAGTATATGGAGTAAATATGTTTCACTCAGATATCTGGTAGGAAAAAGGAAAACATATTTTAATATTACTTTAAGATTCTGTTAATAATGTTTTTTGATACTAAACAAATATAAACTGTGATTTCTCAAACAATATGTACGATGTCAATCTGAAATCATATTAATAAATATTTTAAATAATTTTTAAAAAAGAGACAATGAGCTTGAAAAAGAAGAAGAAAATAACCTCTGACTAGAGAAGCTTAGAAACCTATGATCAGAGAGGTACCTAGGTTGTAAAAGAATTCACAGACTTCACTTAAGAAGGATGCCAAAGGCTCCTCATCAGGGAAATACAAATCAAAACCACACTGAGATAACACCTCACGCCAGTCAGAGTGGCTAAAATGAGCACATCAGAGAACTCTAAATGCTGGCGAGGATGTGGAGAAACGGNAGGATGCCAAAGGAAGAAAGACAACTTTTTTGGCAAACAAGCAGACAGATTTACCAAAACTCAGTTCACCAAATGGCCAAATCACTGACAACCAACCCATCAAATATATTGATTTGACCAAAGATAATCTTATAAGTTTTAAGAATAGTTGATTTGATGGCCGAATGTTAAATAGTTCACATTAACTAAGTAAAATTTTGCTTTTCATATGGGGATTCTCAGTTTATCCTGGTTTTTACTCCTTTTTAAAATACCATTTTGGGGCACCAGGGTGGCTCAGTTAAGCATCTGACTTCAGCTCAGGTCATGATCTCACAGTTTGTGAGTTTGAGCCCGGAGTGAGGCTCTGAAGCTCAGAGCCTGGATTCTGCTTTGGATTCTGTGTCTCTGTCTCTCTCTGCCTCTCCACTGCTCATGCTCTTTCTATCTCTCTCTCTCTCTCTCTCAAAAATAAGCATTAAAAAAATAAAAATAAAAACTGAAATAAAACAAAATGTCATTTTGTATTGTGTCTATCTTTCAGCATTAGGCTGTTATCATTTATTATATTTTTAATCAATTTATTTTTTACCCTTCTTCAACAACTTTTTTATTTGGTTTACTGTGGTCATTTTTAATTGTTTTTTTGTGCTTTTCTGAATCATTTTGCTAATTCCTAACCAACCAAGTCATGATACTTTAACTGTCTTCTTTGACAGAAATCACATTTTTAGTTTCATGGAGATGTAATGTTTTTTACTAATTCTGATTCTTTTGGATGACTTTAAGTTATAATTCTAAATTTGAGTTAATTTAAACATTTTATTTCATTAAATTTTCATCTAGTTTAAAATTCTGATTTATTTTAGTGCCTGTGAGTTAAATTTAAAGTTTAATCTTCATTAAAGTTTAATTTAATCTTAAACTTTAAATGCTAGATATATAAAAGGAAAGCTGTGATGCCATTTGAGGAATTGGCAAAAGAATTAGGAAAATGCTTAAAATTTACCAAAATAGAAAATGACATTCAAAGATAACTGAAAATATTTCAGAGGTAGGCAAGTGGTCCCATTACATATAAAATGGGGGAGGGTGGGTTGGAAAATAGCTTTTCCTTTGAAAAAAAAAAATGTTTAAATTAATCCTGACTCTTTTGCTAACCCTACCATTTTGCCAGGTTCCCAGGTGATACATCAACCTTAAAAAGTTAGTATCCATAAAATCATATTTCATCATTGGGAACCACACTTAAACATCCACAGAGCTTTAACTATTAAGACTGTTTGGAATAAACTGACACATTTGATGAATCCAATCATTTGGCAAATGGCCATTCAGTGAACCTGTCCTTTAGCAAAAGTGTTTTCAAATTAGCAAGTGTCCAATTCACTACAATAAAGATAAGCTCTCTTAATTAATTCAAGTCTCTCACAATCTAGCCGGAGAGATAAATACTCAAATAATTGCAAACTTTCTGATAAAGGATTAGGAAGGAGGTGGGTGCAAAGTTCTATGGTAACACAGGAAGAGGGGAGGGGAGCAGCCAACTCTGCCTCAAGGGAAACTTCACAAGGTTCACAAGAGCACTGACAATATAGCTTATTATTGAAATATTTTTCCAAGCATAAAAGGAAGAAAAAAGATAAGAAAGGGCCTGCTGTTTTCTGAGAATGACAAATAATGTAGTTTCAGCATTCAATGCTCCGGAGGCATGGATGATGGCAAATGGTAGGAAATGGGGAATGCAAAAATCCTTTCAAGTTGAATTACATTTTAGAAATAGAATTTCTTGTTAATTAACAAGACTAGAGTGTATTATGCTAAGCAAAATAAGTCAGAGAAAGACAAATATCATATGATTTCACTCATATGTGGAATTAAAGGAAAAAAACAGATGAACATAGGGGAAGGGAAGGAAAAATAAAATAAAAACAGAGAGCAAGGCAAACCATAAGAGACTTAACTACAGACAACAAACTAAGGGTTGCTGGAGGGAAGGTGGGTGGGGGGATGGGCTAAATGGTGATGAGCAATAAGGAGGGCACTTGTTGAAATGAGCACTGAGTGTTCCAATGAATCACTGGGTTCTGCCCCTAAAACCAACACTACGCTGTATGTTAACTAGCTTCAATTTAAATAAATAAAATTTTTTAAAAAGACTTAGCACTTGATTGAGTGTGGGGAATGATGAAGTAGAGCCTAAAATGATGTGCAGTTTCCAACTTGGACAAATGGACAAATTGCTGAGACAGGGAAGTTCAGAGGGAGAAATGTTACAAGAAAAGATATTTGGAGAGAGATTATGAAATTAGTGTTAGAAATGAGTTCGAGGAGATTGTGTGGCTTCTAAATTGGGAATGTCACAGAGAAATTGCTTAAAGTTATAGAATTGAGAGCAATGTTCATATCCATGTGGATAAAAGACATGGGCATGAGTGGTATATAGTTTATAATAGGAGTGAATGGTATCAGCAGAATATTTAGAGTTAAAAAAAATGGAGGGGGGCTAGAACCCCAAGGAGCACCAACATGTAAAGAGGAAAAAGAGTACCCAAAATGAGACTAAGAAAGACAAGTAGGGTGGAGTGAAAGGGACACTAAACAGGGGAGTATGGAAAGAAGGAAAAAGAAAAGAGAGAGCAGTCAACAGAACTAAATATTTCAGAAAGATTGAGTGATTTAAGAACCAGGCAATTTCCACTGGATGTGTTACTCAAAAAGAGGAGTGGTTTTTTTATTTGAGTGGTGAGGACACAAACCGGGTGCTTAGAGTGTGGAGGTGAGGTAGAAACAGTAAATGAAGATAGTGAAGAAGGGAGCAGTAAGCTTCAGGGAATAGTTTTCCTTGAGACTGTAGACATTTGAGCATGTTTAAATACAGGGAGAAACTGAAAATAGAATGAGGGACTTTAAAGATACGTGGCATGTGCTAATCACTTAATAAATACTTATTAACTTAATAAATACTGGTTAATATTAAATAGCAGAAGGAGTGGGGTTGGGACAGGAGGAAAGGGCCAAATGGGGATTTTGATCCATGACTATGTTTAGATTTGGCAATAAGAAATTAACAGGTTGAGTCTCATAACCACTATTCTTTGCCAAGTACAAAGCAGGAAAAAAATGGTAGAAAAATCAGAGGTTTAAGAAGTAAGAAAAAGGACTGCATTCCTTATATCTAAGGGAGGATAGAAGGAAGTAAAGAAACAAAAATTTATCAGGTGTCTTTCTGAATCATGCATTAAAACAAATGCTTTGTTTATAGTATCTCATTTGGTTCTCAAAATACTTATTATTCCCATTTCCTAGGTGAGCAAACTGAAGTTTCTATATTACAGTAGGCTATGGTAACAATAATGTCAACCAATGATTCAATGCAGAATAAGTTTATTTCTTGTGGTGAGTACAGTCCAGGAGAGTCATAGGACTCTATCACCACAGCCATTTAAGAATTGAGGTTGAGAAAAGTTTTGCCACATTCAACAGTATGATTTCCAACTTTGGCACCTCCAGCCAAGTGGAAACTTAGCAAGGAGGTTTTACCTGTTTTGGTGGTGGTGGTGACAGTGACAGTGGTGGTGGTGGTGGTGATGGCAGTGATGATGGTGGTGGTGGTTTGTTGGTTTGCTGTGGGCCTGGAAGATGGTATGGGACAGACTGGGTAGGGGTGCCCGTAACTCCTGTACATGCCACAACCAGCAATCTCTACAACTGTTTATTTGTTTGAGGAGGCTTGGGAGAAAGGAAGAAGATCACAGGTTTATTTTAGAAACACTGTGTTTAAGATCAGTTTATATGTTCAAATGGAACTTCAAGTAGAAGTAGACTTTGAGAAAATCTCAGTGGGATTTGGAGAACCCTGGAACTGTACAGTAAACGAGACCACCAAGCTTTGAAACAAATAAGATCGCCCCAAAAAGATACCAAAGTATTCATCAAATGTAATATTTTCATAGATAAAACAGCACTGAGAGAACACCTATCTACTAATTTAAAAGTTGGTATTTTCATAGATAAAATACCAGTGAGGGAATCCCTATATATTAATTTAAAAGTTGGCAAACATAAACTGAGTGGTGAGTTCCCAAATTGCTAAGCAAACACTTAGAATTACTATGCCAGAAACTACAGTAAAGAAGTAAGAGTAGGTGATAATTTACAATACTATGGTTCACTTTTCAAATGCCTTTTTTTTTTTGTACCAATAAAAGTATTTGATATGCAATTAAAGACCAGGTAGCAACAGCATCCCTCCTCATCAGGGAAATACAAATCAAAACCACACTGAGATACCACCTCACGCCAGTCAGAGTGGCTAAAATGAGCACATCAGAGAACTCTAAATGCTGGCGAGGATGTGGAGAAACGGGCACCCTCCTACACTGTTGGTGCGAATGTAAACTGGTACAGCCCCTCTGGAAAACAGTGTGGAGGTTCCTCAGGAAACTAACAATAGAACTCCCGTATGACCCAGCAATAGCACTGCTAGGAATTTACCCAAGGGATACAGAAATGCTGAGGCATAGGAGCACATGTACCCCAATGTTCATAGCAGCACTCTCCACAATAGCTAAAACATGGAAAGAGCCTAAGTGTCCATCAACAGATGAATGGATCAAGATGAGGTTTATCTATACAGTGGAATGCTACATGGCAATGAGAAACAATGAAATCTGGCCATGTGTAGCAACATGGATGGACCTTGAGGGTGTTATGCTGAGCGAAATAAGTCAGGCAGAGAAGGACAAATATCATATGTTTGCACGTATAGGAGGATTAGGAGGAACTTGACGGAGGAACAAGGGGGAGAAGAAGGGCGGAAATGGTGGGGGAAAGGGAGAGAGGCAAACCATGAGAGACTCTTGAATGCTGACAAAAACTGAGGACTGATGGATGTGGGGGGAGGGGGGGATGGGCATGGAGGAGGACACTTGTGGGGATGAGCACTGAGTGTTATGTGGAAACTAATTTGACAATAAACTATTTGTAAAAAAAATAAAAATAAAAAATAAAGCTAATTCAGTAAATGTTAAAAAAAAAAAAAAGACCAGGTAGCAAAGGAGATGCTGGCTACTTAGGAATTGGAAACAGTTATTGATGTTGCCTGGCAACTAACTGATAATCTACGTAAGATTATTCTGTTGTATTTGATTCATTTTCCTGATGTATTTCATACCATATAGTAAATATCAAAACCAAGATTTAAAGCAAGCAACCATTACATGGGTGGCTCAATAAATTAAGCATCTGACTTGTGGTTACAGCTTGGGTCATAGTCTCATGGTTTTCATGTGTTCTAGCCCAAAGTTGGGCTCTGTGCTGATGGCATGGAACCTGCCTATGATTCTCTCTCTCTCTCTCTCTCTCTCTCTCTCTCTCCTCTCTCCTCTCTCCTTCTCTCTACCCTTCCCCACTTGCACTGTCTCTGTCTCTCTCAAAATAAATAAGTAAACTTTAAAAGAAAATAAAGCAAGAAAACAAAAACAAACCTCACAGTCTTAATGGATATAAGGCTCAACCCAGCAAAATCATACAATTCTATAATAAATTCCTCAGGATCAGCAAGTATAGTAAAAGGAGCAATAAACTTAGATTCTTTTTCCTAGTTCTGTAAATATCTCCTTGAGTAATTTGGGGAAACCCTCTTTCCTTGGGGAGGGCCTCAGCTTTTCCATCTGTAAAGTGACGCAATTTTGAACTAGATTAGATTCAGTTTATGAAACATTCATTGGTGTTTATTGTCAAATTCTGTGCCAAGTATGGGGGATAGAAAAATGGTTCTGACACAATCCCTGTACCAAGCTGTTCACCAGTAGTCCCCCCTGTCTTTCCTGGGCATGTGAAGGACTTAAACTGTCCAGTCCTGATATCTAGAACCCTACGATTTATGATGGCCAGTGACATATGAAAGCACAGACCAGGATGCAACAGTATGCCCCTATTAAATTTCTAATCTTTCTCTTCCGCCATGGAAGTTAGAGAAAAATCCCTTTAACTGAAATGGTAGAGCCTCAGGTTTGAAGTTGCCTAGATCCCTGAGTCCCTGAATGGAATGAATGGCAGCCAGCCACACTTGAGAGCTGCCCAGATCTGCAGCAGTCTCTTACATGAGTGAGATGTAAATTTTCATTCTGATAATTGACTGAGTTAACCATAACCAAGCCTACTGTTTCCTCACAAAAGAGAGAAGTTTGAAGGCAGGCATGATACAACTATGTACTATGGCATGAATAAAGTGCCCTTGACAAGGAAAGGGAAATCCTAGGAATTCATTGTTTCTAAAGAAGTCAGAGAATATTCAGAAAGTAAAGATGAGTATGGCATGAGTGAAGCAACTGGAAATATAACATTGAGACAGAAGAGACGGCAGTCAAGGATAGGACTTTAGGGAAAATTTAAGAATTAGATAAAGGCAAGGTAGTAAAGAAAACTGAGAAGATAGAGGAAGAGAGAGAAAACCAAGAGGAAATGGTGAACTAAAATCCAGAAAGAAGAACATTCCAAGACAAGTCAGAAATGGTTTAAAAAGTCACTTCCTGGGAAATCATGAGCTATGGTCTGGGAAAAGGCCATTGGATTTGAAATTATGGAAGTCTTGAAGACAGAATCCAGATGATAGATAGAAGACAAAATCTGGAGTTGAGAGATGAAAAGTAGGTAAAATATGCTTATAATAAGTATTAGAACAGCATTTGTCACAGTTGGGAAACACTAGCTGCACAAAATTCTCCCCCAAAAGAGGGAGAAGTTCAAGGTCAAATGCATTTTGGACATGCTGCATACTTTACACCTATAAGAACATTTCTTAAAGATCTACTCAGAATTTTCTTACGTTGAGAGATGAGAAAAGGATGGGGGGTGGGGGGGGAGTATAATTTACTTACAAACTGATAATACCAAAGCAAGAAAGCAAAAATAGCATCCTAAAACAGGTCCACAAGTGTTGATCAATAATATTTAGCTTCTACTGTCACTAAGTTTTGTGTCACTAAGCAAAATTAAATACATGACTAAGGAACAATTTGGATAAAATTTTAATTAAGTATATTCTGAAAATAAAAGAACCAGAAAAATATGTTTCACTTCTGATGTAACACATTTGTAGAGAAGTCAGATTGCCAGCTTGATCACAATGATGAGATGTCTGATTTGGCCAATTTTCTTTTTTTTAATATAATTTATTGTCAGATTGGCTAACAAACAGTGTGTACAGTGTGCTCTTGGTTTTTGGGGGTAGATTCCTGTGGTTCATTGCTTACATACAACACCCAGTACTCATCCCAACAAGTGCCCTCCTCAATGTGATTTTGGCTAATTTTGACAAGTTCCCTTCTTCTGATCTATAAAACAGAAATAAAAATAATATCTATTCCACAAGGGGTTTTTGGAGGAGTCAAGATAAAATATGGAAGGCACTTAGCATTTGCCTGGCACATAGACAATGCTCAATAAATATTAACAATTATTATTACCATTACTATGAAACTTTTCATATCTCCAGCATTAAGTTGGCATTTGCCAAAACTCAAAACCTGGGCTCCCTGGTGAAATAATGTTCATGACCCCAGAAAGCATCCAGGCATAATTCACACACTAATAATCAAGAGTTGACAGAGAAACTATTATGTTTGGTTACTTCGATTCCAGGTAGAGAAATCTGTACTTGAGAATGAACTGTCAATAGCCATGATTCTTCGCAGGAGAACAATCCTTGTGGGATTTGCTCATCGTCCACCTGACTGCATGAAAATGAAATAACTGAATGCATATTATATCTGGGCTTCACACTTAAACACACACATGTTCCTGGCCAAGTGCATAAGAAGTCAGTGCTTTTCTATCACCACCCTAATCATTGGATTAAATCATTCCTGAAGGAATACGTTTTCTGAAAGGATACTAGAGAAAAATGTTTTGCCATTTTTATAATTAAAGGCAATTCTTTAAATCTTAACATGAATTAAAAATTTGAACATAAAACCTTCTGCTCTGAGGAAAATGCGATTATATGTGTTGCTGCTGCCAAAGAATTCCCTCCCCGAGAATTTACACCCTGTGATGGTGTGGGCTGTGAACATCGTGAGAGCTTTCCTCTCAAACCTCCCAGATTGAACATTGCCTCCCACACAGTTTTTTTTTTTAAACATGGGATTTTAACTCATTTTTTCTTAATGCCAGACTTATTCTGAGGTGATTTATGGAATCCAGCATTAAGCATGGGAGAAGTTGTTGAAGTCACCTCTCCCCTATGTTGCAGCAAAAATAAATAGCTGAAGTTATCTGCAACACAATGGTTCTTGGTTGTGTAGATTTAAAACTCATGCTCCAAGAGCAGCACTGAATTCCCCTTAGAATGTCTTTGGAGATGGGTTTTTTCTATCAACCATCTGGGCTTTTTATATCCGCCAGCCTCAGAAGGCATTTTACACATTCCCTGTCTTGTCCAGAGAAAGGTCCCCAAAAGCCCATAATAATTGTGCTATGGTGAGGGAGCAACCTAACAGTTCCCGGCTGCTATCTTCCACCTCTGCTGAGGCCATGCAGACTCTTCTTTCCCTCTTCTGGCACCTTTAAAGCCAAAAGGAAGGCAACCTGTTCACCTACACTTCAATAATTCTACCACACGTCTCTGCTTTCCAAGGTGGAGAGAAGTGTTTTAGGAGAAAGAAGTGCCAATCTAGTGTCCTATTGTTATTATATGTGGTTTCCAATTTTCATCACATGCCCTTCAATCAGCCACACCAGGAGTAGTCAATTGGCTGACTTCTAAGTTACAAAACCTTTTAATATAAAAAACAGAGTAAGATCTGCCAAGTGTAACTGACTCTTTGCACCACTAGCTTCACCTGGCCAATGCCTATTTATTCTTTAAGTCTTATGGGTAACGTATGCAGGGACACTTTTTTTCAACCCTCTCCCTCCACCCACCCCCCCCCACACCAGTCTAGAATAGGTCCCTCTATACAATGTTCTGAGAGGGGCACCTGTGTGGCTCAGTTAGTTAAGCGTCCGACTTCAGCTCAGGTCACGATCTCACGGTTGTGGGTTCAGACCCTGCACAGGGCTCTGTGCCGACAGCTCATAGTCTGGAGCCTGCTTCAGATTCTGTGTCCCTCTCTCTCTCTCTGTTCCTCCCCCATTAATATTCTGTCTCTCTCTGTCTCTCAAAAATTAAAAAAAGTTAAAAAAACAAACAAAGCCCCAATGTTCTGAGAAACAGAATTTTTCTTCATTGCATTTAACATAACTGTAAGTATGGGGTGATCTGTAATTGTGTTTTAGTCTTTTCCTTCCTCACTGGACTGTTTGCCCACCCATGGTTGCTGTTCAATGAGTGTTGATCGAATGAATCATTGAGGGTAGTATCTTTCATTAAAGAAACCAAAGCTGATGAGATTATGGCAGTGCTTAGATTTCAGTTGTCAAACAGAGGCATGATGAGGGAGAAATCGGGATGAGCCACTGCATCACTTTGGCATTCAGAAAAGCATTTAATCTAACTATAATTCATTTCCTGAGCCTGACCCTTTAAATTTTAAGTGTAGCAAATAAAAACACATGGCTATCATCATACCCTTGGGAATACTATTTCTCCCCAGTTATTGTTTTCTATAACTGACCCAAAACATTAAAATGCGGTGCCTGCTTTGTAGCCAAACATGTAGGATCCAAAGTATCATTACAAAATAGCCCATTGAGGAGAATAAAAATTTACTACCATCTTCTATTTGTTTCCCTGATCAGTTGCCTCTAATGGCTACTCTGTGCTCTCCCCCTGCCTTCTCTGCTGTTGATGTCTTTCCCGCTGCCTCATTTTCTGCTTGGGGTCCTCTTTGTACTTCACATACTTTATCATAGGCACACTCTCCTCTGGAGGATTTTCCTGTGTGGATTTTCCACTGTGTGGAAGAGTCAGAGAACATCATTAACCCCAGGCTGACCTCCTGCTCCTGACATTTACAGAACTGCCCGGAAGTGCTCCTCTCCCCTTACAGCTGGTCTGTGCTCAGAAAATGCAAGCAATTATAATACTGTCCTGAGGTAAAAACATAATTAGGAAATCAAATCACTGGAGGCAAAAAATATCCAGAATAATGCTTTCCAAAGCCAAACATAAGTGATTTATTAAAAATTGTCCGTTCTCATTTGTCAGGCTGTTTTCCAGAATTCAAAATCTCATTTAACACTTCTGTCCTTACCTATGATGGCACGTAAAAGGTTATTTGACATGTTGTTTATAATTATGAATTCTTATGGTCTTACAGAAATCAAAATACCAAGAATGAATAAATGCAAGGATAACAAAGCAGTTGCAAGCAAATGTTTTCCCCTCTAAACAGATTCTTCTCAAAATGTCTTCCTGCTGAATAAAATCAACCATGTAAGTGGATTCTGCTAGAAAATATTAACAAGCCTACAAGCAAATTGATTCAATAAATACTTACCAGGTGCCTGGTATGTATCTGACACTGATGAAATATAAAACTGGGTCAATCTGTAACCTCTTAATTCCTCAGTATCTTCATCTGCAAAATGGTAATAATAATAGCACCTAACTCAAATACTTGTTGTATTGCATGAGTCACTACGTGTGAAGGACTCCGGAAGGGCCTGGCATCTAGTAAAGGCTCAAGAGTGAGTTATAGTTTTTTTTATATCATTGTTTTAAGAGTAATTATAATTGTAATTAATTGTTGTAATTATTATTTTAATAATGAAGAAGAATCAGTCTAATGGCAGGACTTCAATGTAAGCATATAAATATGGACCTCCTGGGGTTGTTCTGGCTGTTGCTAGTGTTTTTTCAAACCTCATTTGCCTCGACAATTTGCCCTGTTAACATGAGTAACAAGTCTGGTACAGATCTAACCCAGCATTGGACATTTCAGAGACTTTAAACCAAACCAGTAAAATAAGACCTTGCCTGGCCTCTTCCTCCCCTTCACTCATTTCCAGAGAAAACTTGGAAGTACCTCGTTCTGGAGAAGTTTCCAGCTCAGTCTAACCTGGATCATGTTTTGACTGTCTTAAAGAGAACCTGATTATCAGGTTAACCCTGAACATAATTTGTTTGTCTGTTCCTTTGATGGATTG